>NC_068413.1:31165614-31168114 GCF_023724105.1 Carassius gibelio | reverse complement strand
GACGAGTATTCTGGGCAGTCATCATTCCTGCCGCCAGACGTTACCCCATAAGGGAGAGAGGAGGTCAGCGGTCGCCTATCCCCGCACGCTGCCGAGCACTGACCCGTTTATCGACAAGAACTTTCTGTTTGCTGTTTTACATGAAAGACTTTATGTTCACTGTTAGGGTACAGGCTCATCGGCTGTTTTTATTTATTTATTCTGAAGACTAGTTTTGTTGCATCGCTACTCTATTAAAGGAGTTTCACTTGCATAACCACTTTTGGGTTCTCATCTTTCCATATCACAGAATAATCTAGCCAACAATGGACCCAGCGAGTGCAATCCCGATTCAGACTGCTGTTGAGCTGCAAGGAGCCATGCTCGGAAGACATGACACGGAGCTAGCCACTGCTCGGCACACAGTTGATTCCCTGGCCGCCCAGCTGTCGGATTTGTTCACGCAGGTTCACCAACTCAAGACTGGTTCTCCTGCTTCCAGGGGGTTGGAGTCCCCAGAGCCCAGAGTCAACAAACCTCCTTGTTATGCCGGTGAGCCTTCACAGTGTCGGTCGTTTCTCACCAAATGTGAACTTGTCTTCTCTCTCCAACCAGTAACCTACGCCAGAGAGCGAGCACAGGTCACTTACGTCATCTCGCTCCTGACTGGGCGTGCCCGAGAGTGGGGAACCGATGCATGGGAGGCTGAGGTCGAGTACATCACTTGCTTTGACTACTTCAAGGAGATGATTCGGGTATTTGACTGTTCGGCCCGTGGAGAAGAGGCGTATCGCATCTCTTCCACTCTCCACCAGGGTAGACACTCAGTCGTTGATTATTCCATTGAGTTTCGCACCCTCTCGACCACTTCTCTGTTCGTATGGCCTGGCAGTGGCCTGGTTCGTCAGTTTCTTGTAATGCCTTAATAGACTCTGGGGCTGAGGGGAATTTGCCCACCTGTGCCCCGCCTGTGCCCGCAAGCAAGGTATTCCTTTGAGGAAGCATGAGGAGGCCACTCCTCTTGTTGCCCTAGATGGTAGTTCCCTACCCAGGGTTCATCTTCAGTCTGCTCCCTTATCTCTCACTGTCTCTGGTAATCACCACGAAACCCTTTCCCTTTTAGTTTTCCGTTCCCCCTTTGCTCCTTTAGTTTTGGGACACCCCTGGTTAGTTAAACATAACCCTCATATGAACTGGTCTAGTTATAACATCCTCTCTTGGAACCTGTCTTGTCATGTTTATTGTCTGCTAATCCCCCTGTTTCCTCTGGTTCTGTGTTTCAGCAGGAGCCGGGCAATTTTACCGGGGTGCCGGAGGAATATCATGACTTGAGGGCGGTTTTCAGTCGGTCACGGGTCACTTCTCTCCCACCTCACCGGCGGTACGATTGTATTATATAACTTTTTCCCGGGACCACGCCCCCTCGCGGTAGATTGTTCTCCTTGTTTGCGCCCAAACGTAAAGCGTTAGAGGAATACCTGTCCGAGTCTCTTAACACCATTGTCACTTCCTGCTCACCAGCTGGTGCGGGATTTTTCTTTGTTAAGAAGAAAGACAGGTCTTTACTTCCCTGTATCCATTATTGTGGGCTTAATGATGTGACCGTTAAGAATCGCTACCCCTTACCGCTCATGTCATCCGCTTTTGATTTGGTACAGGGGGCAAGATTCTTCACCAAATTGGATCTTCGTAATGCGTACCACCTCATTCATATTAAGTAGGGGGATGAATGGAAGACTGCGTTTAATACACCGTTAGGGCACTTCAAATATCGGGTGCTTCCGTTCGGACTCGTGAACACATGTTCCCCCCCCCCCCCCCCCCCCCCGGCTGGTTATTCTGTTACACTCACACACATCTTCAGCTGTTTCTCATTATCTCTCCTCTGTCACGCTAATAGATTCAGTGAGAGAGGAGGTCAGCGATCCCCGCACGCTGCCCGAGCACTGACCCATTTACCGACAAGAACTTTCTGTTTGCTGTTTTACATGAAAGACTTTATGTTCACTGTTTGCGTACTGGCTCATCGGCTGCTTTTTGTTATTTATTCTGAAGACTAGTTTTGTTGCATCGCATATTCAGGTTTCCTCAAAATCAATAAAAACAGTCCAAATGCAAACTCAAAATATTATATAAACCTGCAATAATTAAATATGTTAAATAAGAAAAATATGATTTAAGTATTTAATCTTATTTTATCAACCAATGTCTTTGCTGCTGACCTTCAATAATCCAATTCTACCAAACTAATAAAAAATGACAGATTCGTGTTTGATTTGTGTTATTGCTGAATAGTGCTGAACTTTCTTCTCCTGCGTCGTATTCTTCATGAGATTAGTTTGAGCGGCGTCCTCTACTGTACAGACCAGAATTCACATTTCCTTCAGCCTGGTTCATTCACTTTACTTTTAGTGTGAAAGGGCTTTTACATTTGTCAAAAAAATTAAATTTTATATAAAAAAACAAACAAGCACACCCCACCCCGATTTAAAAAGTAACTCAAAAGTTACATAATGCATTA
>NC_068413.1:31116177-31165114 GCF_023724105.1 Carassius gibelio | reverse complement strand
AAACAGCTTTCTCTAATGGAGAGAAAAGCTTTTGAGCAGATTTGGGCTTGATTTCACTTCATTTGAACAGAAACACTATTTCAACATTACTGGACTCAGAAAGCTGTAAACTGACAATCTTGATCATTGCAGTCCTAACATTAGTTTTTGTGCATATAACTTCTAACACATTAAAAACTGTCTTACAGCATTGCAGAAAACATTTTATTTCATAAGACATAAGCATGTTTCAGTTTAGCAAGATTTGCACTGAATACTGAATGAAACAGCTTTCTCTAATAGAGAGAAAAGCTTTTGAGCAGATTTGGGCTTGATTTCACTTCATTTGAACAGAAACACTATTTCAGCATTACTGGACTCAGAAAGCTGTAAACTGACAATCTTGATCATTGAAGTCCTAACATAAGTTTTTGTGTATATAACTTCTAACACATTAAAAACTGTCTTACAGCATTGCAGAAAACATTGTACTTCATAAGGCATAAGCTTGTTTCAGTTTGGCAAGATTTGCACTGAATACTGAATGAAACAGCTTTATCTAATAGAGAGAAAAGCTTTTGAGCAGATTTGGGCTTGATTTCACTTCATTTGAACAGAAACACTATTTCAGCATTACTGGACTCAGAAAGCTGTAAACTGACAATCTTGATCATTGAAGTCCTAACATAAGTTTTTGTGCATATAACTTCTAACACATTAAAAACTGTCTTACAGCATTGCAGAAAACATTGTACTTCATAAGACATAAGCTTGTTTCAGTTTGGCAAGATTTGCACTGAATACTGAATGAAACAGCTTTATCTAATAGAGAGAAAAGCTTTTGAGCAGATTTGGGCTTGATTTCACTTCATTTCAACAGAAACACTATTTCAGCATTACTGGACTCAGAAAGCTGTAAACTGACAATCTTGATCATTGAAGTCCTAACATAAGTTTTTGTGCATATAACTTCTAACACATTAAAAACTGTCTTACAGCATTGCAGAAAACATTGTACTTCATAAGACATAAGCTTGTTTCAGTTTGGCAAGATTTGCACTGAATACTGAATGAAACAGCTTTATCTAATAGAGAGAAAAGGTTTTGAGCAGATTTGGGCTTGATTTCACTTCATTTCAACAGAAACACTATTTCAGCATTACTGGACTCAGAAAGCTGTAAACTGACAATCTTGATCATTGAAGTCCTAACATTAGTTTTTGTGCATATAACTTCTAACACATTAAAAACTGTCTTACAGCATTGCAGAAAACATTGTACTTCATAAGGCATAAGCTTGTTTCAGTTTGGCAAGATTTGCACTGAATACTGAATGAAACAGCTTTATCTAATAGAGAGAAAAGCTTTTGAGCAGATTTGGGCTTGATTTCACTTCATTTGAACAGAAACACTATTTAAGCATTACTGGACTCAGAAAGCTGTAAACTGACAATCTTGATCATTGAAGTCCTAACATAAGTTTTTGTGTATATAACTTCTAACACATTAAAAACTGTCTTACAGCATTGCAGAAAACATTGTACTTCATAAGGCATAAGCTTGTTTCAGTTTGGCAAGATTTGCACTGAATACTGAATGAAACAGCTTTATCTAATAGAGAGAAAAGCTTTTGAGCAGATTTGGGCTTGATTTCACTTCATTTGAACAGAAACACTATTTCAGCATTACTGGACTCAGAAAGCTGTAAACTGACAATCTTGATCATTGAAGTCCTAACATAAGTTTTTGTGCATATAACTTCTAACACATTAAAAACTGTCTTACAGCATTGCAGAAAACATTGTACTTCATAAGGCATAAGCTTGTTTCAGTTTGGCAAGATTTGCACTGAATACTGAATGAAACAGCTTTATCTAATAGAGAGAAAAGCTTTTGAGCAGATTTGGGCTTGATTTCACTTCATTTGAACAGAAACACTATTTCAACATTACTGGACTCAGAAAGCTGTAAACTGACAATCTTGATCATTGCAGTCCTAACATTAGTTTTTGTGCATATAACTTCTAACACATTAAAAACTGTCTTACAGCATTGCAGAAAATATTTTATTTCATAAGACATAAGCATGTTTCAGTTTAGCAAGATTTGCACTGAATAATGAATGAAACAGCTTTCTCTAATAGAGAGAAAAGCTTTTGAGCAGATTTGGGCTTGATTTCACTTCATTTGAACAGAAACACTATTTCAGCATTACTGGACTCAGAAAGCTGTAAACTGACAATCTTGATCATTGAAGTCCTAACATAAGTTTTTGTGTATATAACTTCTAACACATTAAAAACTGTCTTACAGCATTGCAGAAAACATTGTACTTCATAAGGCATAAGCTTGTTTCAGTTTGGCAAGATTTGCACTGAATACTGAATGAAACAGCTTTATCCAATAGAGAGAAAAGCTTTTGAGCAGATTTGGGCTTGATTTCACTTCATTTCAACAAAAACACTATTTCAGCATTACTGGACTCAGAAAGCTGTAAACTGACAATCTTGATCATTGAAGTCCTAACATAAGTTTTTGTGCATATAACTTCTAACACATTAAAAACTGTCTTACAGCATTGCAGAAAACATTGTACTTCATAAGGCATAAGCTTGTTTCAGTTTGGCAAGATTTGCACTGAATACTGAATGAAACAGCTTTATCTAATAGAGAGAAAAGCTTTTGAGCAGATTTGGGCTTGATTTCACTTCATATCAACAGAAACACTATTTCAGCATTACTGGACTCAGAAAGCTGTAAACTGACAATCTTGATCATTGAAGTCCTAACATAAGTTTTTGTGCATATAACTTCTAACACATTAAAAACTGTCTTACAGCATTGCAGAAAACATTGTACTTCATAAGGCATAAGCAGGTTTCAGTTTGGCAAGATTTGCACTGAATATTGAATGAAACAGCTTTCTCTAATAGAGAGAAAAGCTTTTGAGCAGATTTGGGCTTGATTTCACTTCATTTGAACAGAAACACTATTTCAACATTACTGGACTCAGAAAGCTGTAAACTGACAATCTTGATCATTGCAGTCCTAACATTAGTTTTTGTGTATATAACTTCTAACACATTAAAAACTGTCTTACAGCATTGCAGAAAACATTTTATTTCATAAGACATAAGCATGTTTCAGTTTGGCAAGATTTGCACTGAATACTGAATGAAACAGCTTTCTCTAATAGAGAGAAAAGCTTTTGAGCAGATTTGGGCTTGATTTCACTTCATTTGAACAGAAACACTATTTCAGCATTACTGGACTCAGAAAGCTGTAAACTGACAATCTTGATCATTGAAGTCCTAACATTAGTTTTTGTGCATATAACTTCTAACACATTAAAAACTGTCTTACAGCATTGCAGAAAACATTTTATTTCATAAGACATAAGCATGTTTCAGTTTGGCAAGATTTGCACTGAATATTGAATGAAACAGCTTTCTCTAATAGAGAGACAAGCTTTTGAGCAGATTTGGGCTAGATTTCACTTCATTTGAACAGAAACACTATTTCAGCATTACTGGACTCAGAAAGCTGTAAACTGACAATCTTGATCATTGAAGTCCTAACATTAGTTTTTGTGTATATAACTTCTAACACATTAAAAACTGTCTTACAGCATTGCAGAAAACATTGTACTTCATAAGACATAAGCTTGTTTCAGTTTGGCAAGATTTGCACTGAATACTGAATGAAACAGCTTTATCCAATAGAGAGAAAAGCTTTTGAGCAGATTTGGGCTTGATTTCACTTCATTTAAACAGAAACACTATTTCAGCATTACTGGACTCAGAAAGCTGTAAACTGACAATCTTGATCATTGAAGTCCTAACATAAGTTTTTGTGCACATAACTTCTAACACATTAAAAACTGTCTTACAGCATTGCAGAAAACATTGTACTTCATAAGGCATAAGCTTGTTTCAGTTTGGCTAGATTTGCACTGAATATTGAATGAAACAGCTTTCTCTAATGGAGAGAAAAGCTTTTGAGCAGATTTGGGCTTGATTTCACTTCATTTGAACAGAAACACTATTTCAACATTACTGGACTCAGAAAGCTGTAAACTGACAATCTTGATCATTGCAGTCCTAACATTAGTTTTTGTGCATATAACTTCTAACACATTAAAAACTGTCTTACAGCATTGCAGAAAACATTGTACTTCATAAGGCATAAGCTTGTTTCAGTTTGGCTAGATTTGCACTGAATATTGAATGAAACAGCTTTCTCTAATGGAGAGAAAAGCTTTTGAGCAGATTTGGGCTTGATTTCACTTCATTTGAACAGAAACACTATTTCAACATTACTGGACTCAGAAAGCTGTAAACTGACAATCTTGATCATTGCAGTCCTAACATTAGTTTTTGTGCATATAACTTCTAACACATTAAAAACTGTCTTACAGCATTGCAGAAAACATTTTATTTCATAAGACATAAGCATGTTTCAGTTTAGCAAGATTTGCACTGAATACTGAATGAAACAGCTTTCTCTAATAGAGAGAAAAGCTTTTGAGCAGATTTGGGCTTGATTTCACTTCATTTGAACAGAAACACTATTTCAGCATTACTGGACTCAGAAAGCTGTAAACTGACAATCTTGATCATTGAAGTCCTAACATAAGTTTTTGTGTATATAACTTCTAACACATTAAAAACTGTCTTACAGCATTGCAGAAAACATTGTACTTCATAAGGCATAAGCTTGTTTCAGTTTGGCAAGATTTGCACTGAATACTGAATGAAACAGCTTTATCTAATAGAGAGAAAAGCTTTTGAGCAGATTTGGGCTTGATTTCACTTCATTTGAACAGAAACACTATTTCAGCATTACTGGACTCAGAAAGCTGTAAACTGACAATCTTGATCATTGAAGTCCTAACATAAGTTTTTGTGCATATAACTTCTAACACATTAAAAACTGTCTTACAGCATTGCAGAAAACATTGTACTTCATAAGACATAAGCTTGTTTCAGTTTGGCAAGATTTGCACTGAATACTGAATGAAACAGCTTTATCTAATAGAGAGAAAAGCTTTTGAGCAGATTTGGGCTTGATTTCACTTCATTTCAACAGAAACACTATTTCAGCATTACTGGACTCAGAAAGCTGTAAACTGACAATCTTGATCATTGAAGTCCTAACATAAGTTTTTGTGCATATAACTTCTAACACATTAAAAACTGTCTTACAGCATTGCAGAAAACATTGTACTTCATAAGACATAAGCTTGTTTCAGTTTGGCAAGATTTGCACTGAATACTGAATGAAACAGCTTTATCTAATAGAGAGAAAAGGTTTTGAGCAGATTTGGGCTTGATTTCACTTCATTTCAACAGAAACACTATTTCAGCATTACTGGACTCAGAAAGCTGTAAACTGACAATCTTGATCATTGAAGTCCTAACATTAGTTTTTGTGCATATAACTTCTAACACATTAAAAACTGTCTTACAGCATTGCAGAAAACATTGTACTTCATAAGGCATAAGCTTGTTTCAGTTTGGCAAGATTTGCACTGAATACTGAATGAAACAGCTTTATCTAATAGAGAGAAAAGCTTTTGAGCAGATTTGGGCTTGATTTCACTTCATTTGAACAGAAACACTATTTAAGCATTACTGGACTCAGAAAGCTGTAAACTGACAATCTTGATCATTGAAGTCCTAACATAAGTTTTTGTGTATATAACTTCTAACACATTAAAAACTGTCTTACAGCATTGCAGAAAACATTGTACTTCATAAGGCATAAGCTTGTTTCAGTTTGGCAAGATTTGCACTGAATACTGAATGAAACAGCTTTATCTAATAGAGAGAAAAGCTTTTGAGCAGATTTGGGCTTGATTTCACTTCATTTGAACAGAAACACTATTTCAGCATTACTGGACTCAGAAAGCTGTAAACTGACAATCTTGATCATTGAAGTCCTAACATAAGTTTTTGTGCATATAACTTCTAACACATTAAAAACTGTCTTACAGCATTGCAGAAAACATTGTACTTCATAAGGCATAAGCAGGTTTCAGTTTGGCAAGATTTGCACTGAATATTGAATGAAACAGCTTTCTCTAATAGAGAGAAAAGCTTTTGAGCAGATTTGGGCTTGATTTCACTTCATTTGAACAGAAACACTATTTCAACATTACTGGACTCAGAAAGCTGTAAACTGACAATCTTGATCATTGCAGTCCTAACATTAGTTTTTGTGTATATAACTTCTAACACATTAAAAACTGTCTTACAGCATTGCAGAAAACATTTTATTTCATAAGACATAAGCATGTTTCAGTTTGGCAAGATTTGCACTGAATACTGAATGAAACAGCTTTCTCTAATAGAGAGACAAGCTTTTGAGCAGATTTGGGCTAGATTTCACTTCATTTGAACAGAAACACTATTTCAGCATTACTGGACTCAGAAAGCTGTAAACTGACAATCTTGATCATTGAAGTCCTAACATAAGTTTTTGTGCATATAACTTCTAACACATTAAAAACTGTCTTACAGCATTGCAGAAAACATTGTACTTCATAAGACATAAGCTTGTTTCAGTTTGGCAAGATTTGCACTGAATACTGAATGAAACAGCTTTATCCAATAGAGAGAAAAGCTTTTGAGCAGATTTGGGCTTGATTTCACTTCATTTAAACAGAAACACTATTTCAGCATTACTGGACTCAGAAAGCTGTAAACTGACAATCTTGATCATTGAAGTCCTAACATAAGTTTTTGTGCACATAACTTCTAACACATTAAAAACTGTCTTACAGCATTGCAGAAAACATTGTACTTCATAAGGCATAAGCTTGTTTCAGTTTGGCTAGATTTGCACTGAATATTGAATGAAACAGCTTTCTCTAATGGAGAGAAAAGCTTTTGAGCAGATTTGGGCTTGATTTCACTTCATTTGAACAGAAACACTATTTCAACATTACTGGACTCAGAAAGCTGTAAACTGACAATCTTGATCATTGCAGTCCTAACATTAGTTTTTGTGCATATAACTTCTAACACATTAAAAACTGTCTTACAGCATTGCAGAAAATATTTTATTTCATAAGACATAAGCATGTTTCAGTTTAGCAAGATTTGCACTGAATAATGAATGAAACAGCTTTCTCTAATAGAGAGAAAAGCTTTTGAGCAGATTTGGGCTTGATTTCACTTCATTTGAACAGAAACACTATTTCAGCATTACTGGACTCAGAAAGCTGTAAACTGACAATCTTGATCATTGAAGTCCTAACATAAGTTTTTGTGTATATAACTTCTAACACATTAAAAACTGTCTTACAGCATTGCAGAAAACATTGTACTTCATAAGGCATAAGCTTGTTTCAGTTTGGCAAGATTTGCACTGAATACTGAATGAAACAGCTTTATCCAATAGAGAGAAAAGCTTTTGAGCAGATTTGGGCTTGATTTCACTTCATTTCAACAAAAACACTATTTCAGCATTACTGGACTCAGAAAGCTGTAAAATGACAATCTTGATCATTGAAGTCCTAACATAAGTTTTTGTGCATATAACTTCTAACACATTAAAAACTGTCTTACAGCATTGCAGAAAACATTGTACTTCATAAGGCATAAGCTTGTTTCAGTTTGGCAAGATTTGCACTGAATACTGAATGAAACAGCTTTATCTAATAGAGAGAAAAGCTTTTGAGCAGATTTGGGCTTGATTTCACTTCATATCAACAGAAACACTATTTCAGCATTACTGGACTCAGAAAGCTGTAAACTGACAATCTTGATCATTGAAGTCCTAACATAAGTTTTTGTGCATATAACTTCTAACACATTAAAAACTGTCTTACAGCATTGCAGAAAACATTGTACTTCATAAGGCATAAGCAGGTTTCAGTTTGGCAAGATTTGCACTGAATATTGAATGAAACAGCTTTCTCTAATAGAGAGAAAAGCTTTTGAGCAGATTTGGGCTTGATTTCACTTCATTTGAACAGAAACACTATTTCAACATTACTGGACTCAGAAAGCTGTAAACTGACAATCTTGATCATTGCAGTCCTAACATTAGTTTTTGTGTATATAACTTCTAACACATTAAAAACTGTCTTACAGCATTGCAGAAAACATTTTATTTCATAAGACATAAGCATGTTTCAGTTTGGCAAGATTTGCACTGAATACTGAATGAAACAGCTTTCTCTAATAGAGAGAAAAGCTTTTGAGCAGATTTGGGCTTGATTTCACTTCATTTGAACAGAAACACTATTTCAGCATTACTGGACTCAGAAAGCTGTAAACTGACAATCTTGATCATTGAAGTCCTAACATTAGTTTTTGTGCATATAACTTCTAACACATTAAAAACTGTCTTACAGCATTGCAGAAAACATTTTATTTCATAAGACATAAGCATGTTTCAGTTTGGCAAGATTTGCACTGAATATTGAATGAAACAGCTTTCTCTAATAGAGAGACAAGCTTTTGAGCAGATTTGGGCTAGATTTCACTTCATTTGAACAGAAACACTATTTCAGCATTACTGGACTCAGAAAGCTGTAAACTGACAATCTTTATCATTGAAGTCCTAACATTAGTTTTTGTGCATATAACTTCTAACACATTAAAAACTGTCTTACAGCATTGCAGAAAACATTGTATTTCATATGGCATAAGCATCTATCAGTTTTGCAAGATTTGCACTGAATACTGAATGAAACCGCATTCTCTAATAGAGAGAAAAGCTTTTGAGCAGATTTGGGCTTGATTTCACTTCATTTGAACAGAAACACTATTTCAGCATTACTGGACTCAGAAAGCTGTAAACTGACAATCTTGATCATTGAAGTCCTAACATAAGTTTTTGTGTATATAACTTCTAACACATTAAAAACTGTCTTACAGCATTGCAGAAAACATTGTACTTCATAAGGCATAAGCTTGTTTCAGTTTGGCAAGATTTGCACTGAATACTGAATGAAACAGCTTTATCTAATAGAGAGAAAAGCTTTTGAGCAGATTTGGGCTTGATTTCACTTCATTTCAACAGAAACACTATTTCAGCATTACTGGACTCAGAAAGCTGTAAACTGACAATCTTGATCATTGAAGTCCTAACATAAGTTTTTGTGCATATAACTTCTAACACATTAAAAACTGTCTTACAGCATTGCAGAAAACATTGTATTTCATATGGCATAAGCATCTATCAGTTTGGCAAGATTTGCACTGAATACTGAATGAAACCGCATTCTCTAATAGAGAGAAAAGCTTTTGAGCAGATTTGGGCTTGATTTCACTTCATTTGAACAGAAACACTATTTCACCATTACTGGACTCAGAAAGCTGTAAACTGACAATCTTGATCATTGAAGTCCTAACATAAGTTTTTGTGCATATAACTTCTAACACATTAAAAACTGTCTTACAGCATTGCAGAAAACATTGTACTTCATAAGACATAAGCTTGTTTCAGTTTGGCAAGATTTGCACTGAATACTGAATGAAACAGCTTTATCCAATAGAGAGAAAAGCTTTTGAGCAGATTTGGGCTTGATTTCACTTCATTTAAACAGAAACACTATTTCAGCATTACTGGACTCAGAAAGCTGTAAACTGACAATCTTGATCATTGAAGTCCTAACATAAGTTTTTGTGCACATAACTTCTAACACATTAAAAACTGTCTTACAGCATTGCAGAAAACATTGTACTTCATAAGGCATAAGCTTGTTTCAGTTTGGCTAGATTTGCACTGAATATTGAATGAAACAGCTTTCTCTAATGGAGAGAAAAGCTTTTGAGCAGATTTGGGCTTGATTTCACTTCATTTGAACAGAAACACTATTTCAACATTACTGGACTCAGAAAGCTGTAAACTGACAATCTTGATCATTGCAGTCCTAACATTAGTTTTTGTGCATATAACTTCTAACACATTAAAAACTGTCTTACAGCATTGCAGAAAATATTTTATTTCATAAGACATAAGCATGTTTCAGTTTAGCAAGATTTGCACTGAATAATGAATGAAACAGCTTTCTCTAATAGAGAGAAAAGCTTTTGAGCAGATTTGGGCTTGATTTCACTTCATTTGAACAGAAACACTATTTCAGCATTACTGGACTCAGAAAGCTGTAAACTGACAATCTTGATCATTGAAGTCCTAACATAAGTTTTTGTGTATATAACTTCTAACACATTAAAAACTGTCTTACAGCATTGCAGAAAACATTGTACTTCATAAGGCATAAGCTTGTTTCAGTTTGGCAAGATTTGCACTGAATACTGAATGAAACAGCTTTATCCAATAGAGAGAAAAACTTTTGAGCAGATTTGGGCTTGATTTCACTTCATTTCAACAAAAACACTATTTCAGCATTACTGGACTCAGAAAGCTGTAAACTGACAATCTTGATCATTGAAGTCCTAACATAAGTTTTTGTGCATATAACTTCTAACACATTAAAAACTGTCTTACAGCATTGCAGAAAACATTGTACTTCATAAGGCATAAGCTTGTTTCAGTTTGGCAAGATTTGCACTGAATACTGAATGAAACAGCTTTATCTAATAGAGAGAAAAGCTTTTGAGCAGATTTGGGCTTGATTTCACTTCATATCAACAGAAACACTATTTCAGCATTACTGGACTCAGAAAGCTGTAAACTGACAATCTTGATCATTGAAGTCCTAACATAAGTTTTTGTGCATATAACTTCTAACACATTAAAAACTGTCTTACAGCATTGCAGAAAACATTGTACTTCATAAGGCATAAGCAGGTTTCAGTTTGGCAAGATTTGCACTGAATATTGAATGAAACAGCTTTCTCTAATAGAGAGAAAAGCTTTTGAGCAGATTTGGGCTTGATTTCACTTCATTTGAACAGAAACACTATTTCAACATTACTGGACTCAGAAAGCTGTAAACTGACAATCTTGATCATTGCAGTCCTAACATTAGTTTTTGTGTATATAACTTCTAACACATTAAAAACTGTCTTACAGCATTGCAGAAAACATTTTATTTCATAAGACATAAGCATGTTTCAGTTTGGCAAGATTTGCACTGAATACTGAATGAAACAGCTTTCTCTAATAGAGAGAAAAGCTTTTGAGCAGATTTGGGCTTGATTTCACTTCATTTGAACAGAAACACTATTTCAGCATTACTGGACTCAGAAAGCTGTAAACTGACAATCTTGATCATTGAAGTCCTAACATTAGTTTTTGTGCATATAACTTCTAACACATTAAAAACTGTCTTACAGCATTGCAGAAAACATTTTATTTCATAAGACATAAGCATGTTTCAGTTTGGCAAGATTTGCACTGAATATTGAATGAAACAGCTTTCTCTAATAGAGAGACAAGCTTTTGAGCAGATTTGGGCTAGATTTCACTTCATTTGAACAGAAACACTATTTCAGCATTACTGGACTCAGAAAGCTGTAAACTGACAATCTTGATCATTGAAGTCCTAACATTAGTTTTTGTGCATATAACTTCTAACACATTAAAAACTGTCTTACAGCATTGCAGAAAACATTGTATTTCATATGGCATAAGCATCTATCAGTTTTGCAAGATTTGCACTGAATACTGAATGAAACCGCATTCTCTAATAGAGAGAAAAGCTTTTGAGCAGATTTGGGCTTGATTTCACTTCATTTGAACAGAAACACTATTTCAGCATTACTGGACTCAGAAAGCTGTAAACTGACAATCTTGATCATTGAAGTCCTAACATAAGTTTTTGTGTATATAACTTCTAACACATTAAAAACTGTCTTACAGCATTGCAGAAAACATTGTACTTCATAAGACATAAGCTTGTTTCAGTTTGGCAAGATTTGCACTGAATACTGAATGAAACAGCTTTATCCAATAGAGAGAAAAGCTTTTGAGCAGATTTGGGCTTGATTTCACTTCATTTAAACAGAAACACTATTTCAGCATTACTGGACTCAGAAAGCTGTAAACTGACAATCTTGATCATTGAAGTCCTAACATAAGTTTTTGTGCACATAACTTCTAACACATTAAAAACTGTCTTACAGCATTGCAGAAAACATTGTACTTCATAAGGCATAAGCTTGTTTCAGTTTGGCTAGATTTGCACTGAATATTGAATGAAACAGCTTTCTCTAATGGAGAGAAAAGCTTTTGAGCAGATTTGGGCTTGATTTCACTTCATTTGAACAGAAACACTATTTCAACATTACTGGACTCAGAAAGCTGTAAACTGACAATCTTGATCATTGCAGTCCTAACATTAGTTTTTGTGCATATAACTTCTAACACATTAAAAACTGTCTTACAGCATTGCAGAAAACATTGTACTTCATAAGGCATAAGCTTGTTTCAGTTTGGCTAGATTTGCACTGAATATTGAATGAAACAGCTTTCTCTAATGGAGAGAAAAGCTTTTGAGCAGATTTGGGCTTGATTTCACTTCATTTGAACAGAAACACTATTTCAACATTACTGGACTCAGAAAGCTGTAAACTGACAATCTTGATCATTGCAGTCCTAACATTAGTTTTTGTGCATATAACTTCTAACACATTAAAAACTGTCTTACAGCATTGCAGAAAACATTTTATTTCATAAGACATAAGCATGTTTCAGTTTAGCAAGATTTGCACTGAATACTGAATGAAACAGCTTTCTCTAATAGAGAGAAAAGCTTTTGAGCAGATTTGGGCTTGATTTCACTTCATTTGAACAGAAACACTATTTCAGCATTACTGGACTCAGAAAGCTGTAAACTGACAATCTTGATCATTGAAGTCCTAACATAAGTTTTTGTGTATATAACTTCTAACACATTAAAAACTGTCTTACAGCATTGCAGAAAACATTGTACTTCATAAGGCATAAGCTTGTTTCAGTTTGGCAAGATTTGCACTGAATACTGAATGAAACAGCTTTATCTAATAGAGAGAAAAGCTTTTGAGCAGATTTGGGCTTGATTTCACTTCATTTGAACAGAAACACTATTTCAGCATTACTGGACTCAGAAAGCTGTAAACTGACAATCTTGATCATTGAAGTCCTAACATAAGTTTTTGTGCATATAACTTCTAACACATTAAAAACTGTCTTACAGCATTGCAGAAAACATTGTACTTCATAAGACATAAGCTTGTTTCAGTTTGGCAAGATTTGCACTGAATACTGAATGAAACAGCTTTATCTAATAGAGAGAAAAGCTTTTGAGCAGATTTGGGCTTGATTTCACTTCATTTCAACAGAAACACTATTTCAGCATTACTGGACTCAGAAAGCTGTAAACTGACAATCTTGATCATTGAAGTCCTAACATAAGTTTTTGTGCATATAACTTCTAACACATTAAAAACTGTCTTACAGCATTGCAGAAAACATTGTACTTCATAAGACATAAGCTTGTTTCAGTTTGGCAAGATTTGCACTGAATACTGAATGAAACAGCTTTATCTAATAGAGAGAAAAGGTTTTGAGCAGATTTGGGCTTGATTTCACTTCATTTCAACAGAAACACTATTTCAGCATTACTGGACTCAGAAAGCTGTAAACTGACAATCTTGATCATTGAAGTCCTAACATTAGTTTTTGTGCATATAACTTCTAACACATTAAAAACTGTCTTACAGCATTGCAGAAAACATTTTATTTCATAAGACATAAGCATGTTTCAGTTTAGCAAGATTTGCACTGAATACTGAATGAAACAGCTTTCTCTAATAGAGAGAAAAGCTTTTGAGCAGATTTGGGCTTGATTTCACTTCATTTGAACAGAAACACTATTTAAGCATTACTGGACTCAGAAAGCTGTAAACTGACAATCTTGATCATTGAAGTCCTAACATAAGTTTTTGTGTATATAACTTCTAACACATTAAAAACTGTCTTACAGCATTGCAGAAAACATTGTACTTCATAAGGCATAAGCTTGTTTCAGTTTGGCAAGATGTGCACTGAATACTGAATGAAACAGCTTTATCTAATAGAGAGAAAAGCTTTTGAGCAGATTTGGGCTTGATTTCACTTCATTTGAACAGAAACACTATTTAAGCATTACTGGACTCAGAAAGCTGTAAACTGACAATCTTGATCATTGAAGTCCTAACATAAGTTTTTGTGTATATAACTTCTAACACATTAAAAACTGTCTTACAGCATTGCAGAAAACATTGTACTTCATAAGGCATAAGCTTGTTTCAGTTTGGCAAGATTTGCACTGAATACTGAATGAAACAGCTTTATCTAATAGAGAGAAAAGCTTTTGAGCAGATTTGGGCTTGATTTCACTTCATTTGAACAGAAACACTATTTCAGCATTACTGGACTCAGAAAGCTGTAAACTGACAATCTTGATCATTGAAGTCCTAACATAAGTTTTTGTGCATATAACTTCTAACACATTAAAAACTGTCTTACAGCATTGCAGAAAACATTGTACTTCATAAGGCATAAGCTTGTTTCAGTTTGGCAAGATTTGCACTGAATACTGAATGAAACAGCTTTATCTAATAGAGAGAAAAGCTTTTGAGCAGATTTGGGCTTGATTTCACTTCATTTCAACAGAAACACTATTTCAGCATTACTGGACTCAGAAAGCTGTAAACTGACAATCTTGATCATTGAAGTCCTAACATAAGTTTTTGTGCATATAACTTCTAACACATTAAAAACTGTCTTACAGCATTGCAGAAAACATTGTACTTCATAAGGCATAAGCAGGTTTCAGTTTGGCAAGATTTGCACTGAATATTGAATGAAACAGCTTTCTCTAATAGAGAGAAAAGCTTTTGAGCAGATTTGGGCTTGATTTCACTTCATTTGAACAGAAACACTATTTCAACATTACTGGACTCAGAAAGCTGTAAACTGACAATCTTGATCATTGCAGTCCTAACATTAGTTTTTGTGTATATAACTTCTAACACATTAAAAACTGTCTTACAGCATTGCAGAAAACATTTTATTTCATAAGACATAAGCATGTTTCAGTTTGGCAAGATTTGCACTGAATACTGAATGAAACAGCTTTCTCTAATAGAGAGACAAGCTTTTGAGCAGATTTGGGCTAGATTTCACTTCATTTGAACAGAAACACTATTTCAGCATTACTGGACTCAGAAAGCTGTAAACTGACAATCTTGATCATTGAAGTCCTAACATAAGTTTTTGTGCATATAACTTCTAACACATTAAAAACTGTCTTACAGCATTGCAGAAAACATTGTACTTCATAAGACATAAGCTTGTTTCAGTTTGGCAAGATTTGCACTGAATACTGAATGAAACAGCTTTATCCAATAGAGAGAAAAGCTTTTGAGCAGATTTGGGCTTGATTTCACTTCATTTAAACAGAAACACTATTTCAGCATTACTGGACTCAGAAAGCTGTAAACTGACAATCTTGATCATTGAAGTCCTAACATAAGTTTTTGTGCACATAACTTCTAACACATTAAAAACTGTCTTACAGCATTGCAGAAAACATTGTACTTCATAAGGCATAAGCTTGTTTCAGTTTGGCTAGATTTGCACTGAATATTGAATGAAACAGCTTTCTCTAATGGAGAGAAAAGCTTTTGAGCAGATTTGGGCTTGATTTCACTTCATTTGAACAGAAACACTATTTCAACATTACTGGACTCAGAAAGCTGTAAACTGACAATCTTGATCATTGCAGTCCTAACATTAGTTTTTGTGCATATAACTTCTAACACATTAAAAACTGTCTTACAGCATTGCAGAAAATATTTTATTTCATAAGACATAAGCATGTTTCAGTTTAGCAAGATTTGCACTGAATAATGAATGAAACAGCTTTCTCTAATAGAGAGAAAAGCTTTTGAGCAGATTTGGGCTTGATTTCACTTCATTTGAACAGAAACACTATTTCAGCATTACTGGACTCAGAAAGCTGTAAACTGACAATCTTGATCATTGAAGTCCTAACATAAGTTTTTGTGTATATAACTTCTAACACATTAAAAACTGTCTTACAGCATTGCAGAAAACATTGTACTTCATAAGGCATAAGCTTGTTTCAGTTTGGCAAGATTTGCACTGAATACTGAATGAAACAGCTTTATCCAATAGAGAGAAAAGCTTTTGAGCAGATTTGGGCTTGATTTCACTTCATTTCAACAAAAACACTATTTCAGCATTACTGGACTCAGAAAGCTGTAAACTGACAATCTTGATCATTGAAGTCCTAACATAAGTTTTTGTGCATATAACTTCTAACACATTAAAAACTGTCTTACAGCATTGCAGAAAACATTGTACTTCATAAGGCATAAGCTTGTTTCAGTTTGGCAAGATTTGCACTGAATACTGAATGAAACAGCTTTATCTAATAGAGAGAAAAGCTTTTGAGCAGATTTGGGCTTGATTTCACTTCATATCAACAGAAACACTATTTCAGCATTACTGGACTCAGAAAGCTGTAAACTGACAATCTTGATCATTGAAGTCCTAACATAAGTTTTTGTGCATATAACTTCTAACACATTAAAAACTGTCTTACAGCATTGCAGAAAACATTGTACTTCATAAGGCATAAGCAGGTTTCAGTTTGGCAAGATTTGCACTGAATATTGAATGAAACAGCTTTCTCTAATAGAGAGAAAAGCTTTTGAGCAGATTTGGGCTTGATTTCACTTCATTTGAACAGAAACACTATTTCAACATTACTGGACTCAGAAAGCTGTAAACTGACAATCTTGATCATTGCAGTCCTAACATTAGTTTTTGTGTATATAACTTCTAACACATTAAAAACTGTCTTACAGCATTGCAGAAAACATTTTATTTCATAAGACATAAGCATGTTTCAGTTTGGCAAGATTTGCACTGAATACTGAATGAAACAGCTTTCTCTAATAGAGAGAAAAGCTTTTGAGCAGATTTGGGCTTGATTTCACTTCATTTGAACAGAAACACTATTTCAGCATTACTGGACTCAGAAAGCTGTAAACTGACAATCTTGATCATTGAAGTCCTAACATTAGTTTTTGTGCATATAACTTCTAACACATTAAAAACTGTCTTACAGCATTGCAGAAAACATTTTATTTCATAAGACATAAGCATGTTTCAGTTTGGCAAGATTTGCACTGAATATTGAATGAAACAGCTTTCTCTAATAGAGAGACAAGCTTTTGAGCAGATTTGGGCTAGATTTCACTTCATTTGAACAGAAACACTATTTCAGCATTACTGGACTCAGAAAGCTGTAAACTGACAATCTTGATCATTGAAGTCCTAACATTAGTTTTTGTGCATATAACTTCTAACACATTAAAAACTGTCTTACAGCATTGCAGAAAACATTGTATTTCATATGGCATAAGCATCTATCAGTTTTGCAAGATTTGCACTGAATACTGAATGAAACCGCATTCTCTAATAGAGAGAAAAGCTTTTGAGCAGATTTGGGCTTGATTTCACTTCATTTGAACAGAAACACTATTTCAGCATTACTGGACTCAGAAAGCTGTAAACTGACAATCTTGATCATTGAAGTCCTAACATAAGTTTTTGTGTATATAACTTCTAACACATTAAAAACTGTCTTACAGCATTGCAGAAAACATTGTACTTCATAAGGCATAAGCTTGTTTCAGTTTGGCAAGATTTGCACTGAATACTGAATGAAACAGCTTTATCTAATAGAGAGAAAAGCTTTTGAGCAGATTTGGGCTTGATTTCACTTCATTTCAACAGAAACACTATTTCAGCATTACTGGACTCAGAAAGCTGTAAACTGACAATCTTGATCATTGAAGTCCTAACATAAGTTTTTGTGCATATAACTTCTAACACATTAAAAACTGTCTTACAGCATTGCAGAAAACATTGTACTTCATAAGACATAAGCTTGTTTCAGTTTGGCAAGATTTGCACTGAATACTGAATGAAACAGCTTTATCCAATAGAGAGAAAAGCTTTTGAGCAGATTTGGGCTTGATTTCACTTCATTTAAACAGAAACACTATTTCAGCATTACTGGACTCAGAAAGCTGTAAACTGACAATCTTGATCATTGAAGTCCTAACATAAGTTTTTGTGCACATAACTTCTAACA
Organism: Carassius gibelio; assembly: GCF_023724105.1. NCBI lineage: Eukaryota > Metazoa > Chordata > Actinopteri > Cypriniformes > Cyprinidae > Carassius > Carassius gibelio. The sequence goes on along the minus strand of NC_068413.1, from coordinate 31,147,062 downwards.
CATTAAAAACTGTCTTACAGCATTGCAGAAAACATTGTACTTCATAAGGCATAAGCTTGTTTCAGTTTGGCTAGATTTGCACTGAATATTGAATGAAACAGCTTTCTCTAATGGAGAGAAAAGCTTTTGAGCAGATTTGGGCTTGATTTCACTTCATTTGAACAGAAACACTATTTCAACATTACTGGACTCAGAAAGCTGTAAACTGACAATCTTGATCATTGCAGTCCTAACATTAGTTTTTGTGCATATAACTTCTAACACATTAAAAACTGTCTTACAGCATTGCAGAAAATATTTTATTTCATAAGACATAAGCATGTTTCAGTTTAGCAAGATTTGCACTGAATAATGAATGAAACAGCTTTCTCTAATAGAGAGAAAAGCTTTTGAGCAGATTTGGGCTTGATTTCACTTCATTTGAACAGAAACACTATTTCAGCATTACTGGACTCAGAAAGCTGTAAACTGACAATCTTGATCATTGAAGTCCTAACATAAGTTTTTGTGTATATAACTTCTAACACATTAAAAACTGTCTTACAGCATTGCAGAAAACATTGTACTTCATAAGGCATAAGCTTGTTTCAGTTTGGCAAGATTTGCACTGAATACTGAATGAAACAGCTTTATCCAATAGAGAGAAAAGCTTTTGAGCAGATTTGGGCTTGATTTCACTTCATTTCAACAAAAACACTATTTCAGCATTACTGGACTCAGAAAGCTGTAAACTGACAATCTTGATCATTGAAGTCCTAACATAAGTTTTTGTGCATATAACTTCTAACACATTAAAAACTGTCTTACAGCATTGCAGAAAACATTGTACTTCATAAGGCATAAGCTTGTTTCAGTTTGGCAAGATTTGCACTGAATACTGAATGAAACAGCTTTATCTAATAGAGAGAAAAGCTTTTGAGCAGATTTGGGCTTGATTTCACTTCATATCAACAGAAACACTATTTCAGCATTACTGGACTCAGAAAGCTGTAAACTGACAATCTTGATCATTGAAGTCCTAACATAAGTTTTTGTGCATATAACTTCTAACACATTAAAAACTGTCTTACAGCATTGCAGAAAACATTGTACTTCATAAGGCATAAGCAGGTTTCAGTTTGGCAAGATTTGCACTGAATATTGAATGAAACAGCTTTCTCTAATAGAGAGAAAAGCTTTTGAGCAGATTTGGGCTTGATTTCACTTCATTTGAACAGAAACACTATTTCAACATTACTGGACTCAGAAAGCTGTAAACTGACAATCTTGATCATTGCAGTCCTAACATTAGTTTTTGTGTATATAACTTCTAACACATTAAAAACTGTCTTACAGCATTGCAGAAAACATTTTATTTCATAAGACATAAGCATGTTTCAGTTTGGCAAGATTTGCACTGAATACTGAATGAAACAGCTTTCTCTAATAGAGAGAAAAGCTTTTGAGCAGATTTGGGCTTGATTTCACTTCATTTGAACAGAAACACTATTTCAGCATTACTGGACTCAGAAAGCTGTAAACTGACAATCTTGATCATTGAAGTCCTAACATTAGTTTTTGTGCATATAACTTCTAACACATTAAAAACTGTCTTACAGCATTGCAGAAAACATTTTATTTCATAAGACATAAGCATGTTTCAGTTTGGCAAGATTTGCACTGAATATTGAATGAAACAGCTTTCTCTAATAGAGAGACAAGCTTTTGAGCAGATTTGGGCTAGATTTCACTTCATTTGAACAGAAACACTATTTCAGCATTACTGGACTCAGAAAGCTGTAAACTGACAATCTTGATCATTGAAGTCCTAACATTAGTTTTTGTGCATATAACTTCTAACACATTAAAAACTGTCTTACAGCATTGCAGAAAACATTGTATTTCATATGGCATAAGCATCTATCAGTTTTGCAAGATTTGCACTGAATACTGAATGAAACCGCATTCTCTAATAGAGAGAAAAGCTTTTGAGCAGATTTGGGCTTGATTTCACTTCATTTGAACAGAAACACTATTTCAGCATTACTGGACTCAGAAAGCTGTAAACTGACAATCTTGATCATTGAAGTCCTAACATAAGTTTTTGTGTATATAACTTCTAACACATTAAAAACTGTCTTACAGCATTGCAGAAAACATTGTACTTCATAAGGCATAAGCTTGTTTCAGTTTGGCAAGATTTGCACTGAATACTGAATGAAACAGCTTTATCTAATAGAGAGAAAAGCTTTTGAGCAGATTTGGGCTTGATTTCACTTCATTTCAACAGAAACACTATTTCAACATTACTGGACTCAGAAAGCTGTAAACTGACAATCTTGATCATTGCAGTCCTAACATTAGTTTTTGTGCATATAACTTCTAACACATTAAAAACTGTCTTACAGCATTGCAGAAAATATTTTATTTCATAAGACATAAGCATGTTTCAGTTTAGCAAGATTTGCACTGAATAATGAATGAAACAGCTTTCTCTAATAGAGAGAAAAGCTTTTGAGCAGATTTGGGCTTGATTTCACTTCATTTGAACAGAAACACTATTTCAGCATTACTGGACTCAGAAAGCTGTAAACTGACAATCTTGATCATTGAAGTCCTAACATAAGTTTTTGTGTATATAACTTCTAACACATTAAAAACTGTCTTACAGCATTGCAGAAAACATTGTACTTCATAAGGCATAAGCTTGTTTCAGTTTGGCAAGATTTGCACTGAATACTGAATGAAACAGCTTTATCCAATAGAGAGAAAAGCTTTTGAGCAGATTTGGGCTTGATTTCACTTCATTTCAACAAAAACACTATTTCAGCATTACTGGACTCAGAAAGCTGTAAACTGACAATCTTGATCATTGAAGTCCTAACATAAGTTTTTGTGCATATAACTTCTAACACATTAAAAACTGTCTTACAGCATTGCAGAAAACATTGTACTTCATAAGGCATAAGCTTGTTTCAGTTTGGCAAGATTTGCACTGAATACTGAATGAAACAGCTTTATCTAATAGAGAGAAAAGCTTTTGAGCAGATTTGGGCTTGATTTCACTTCATATCAACAGAAACACTATTTCAGCATTACTGGACTCAGAAAGCTGTAAACTGACAATCTTGATCATTGAAGTCCTAACATAAGTTTTTGTGCATATAACTTCTAACACATTAAAAACTGTCTTACAGCATTGCAGAAAACATTGTACTTCATAAGGCATAAGCAGGTTTCAGTTTGGCAAGATTTGCACTGAATATTGAATGAAACAGCTTTCTCTAATAGAGAGAAAAGCTTTTGAGCAGATTTGGGCTTGATTTCACTTCATTTGAACAGAAACACTATTTCAACATTACTGGACTCAGAAAGCTGTAAACTGACAATCTTGATCATTGCAGTCCTAACATTAGTTTTTGTGTATATAACTTCTAACACATTAAAAACTGTCTTACAGCATTGCAGAAAACATTTTATTTCATAAGACATAAGCATGTTTCAGTTTGGCAAGATTTGCACTGAATACTGAATGAAACAGCTTTCTCTAATAGAGAGAAAAGCTTTTGAGCAGATTTGGGCTTGATTTCACTTCATTTGAACAGAAACACTATTTCAGCATTACTGGACTCAGAAAGCTGTAAACTGACAATCTTGATCATTGAAGTCCTAACATTAGTTTTTGTGCATATAACTTCTAACACATTAAAAACTGTCTTACAGCATTGCAGAAAACATTTTATTTCATAAGACATAAGCATGTTTCAGTTTGGCAAGATTTGCACTGAATATTGAATGAAACAGCTTTCTCTAATAGAGAGACAAGCTTTTGAGCAGATTTGGGCTTGATTTCACTTCATTTGAACAGAAACACTATTTCAGCATTACTGGACTCAGAAAGCTGTAAACTGACAATCTTGATCATTGAAGTCCTAACATAAGTTTTTGTGTATATAACTTCTAACACATTAAAAACTGTCTTACAGCATTGCAGAAAACATTGTACTTCATAAGGCATAAGCTTGTTTCAGTTTGGCAAGATTTGCACTGAATACTGAATGAAACAGCTTTATCCAATAGAGAGAAAAGCTTTTGAGCAGATTTGGGCTTGATTTCACTTCATTTCAACAAAAACACTATTTCAGCATTACTGGACTCAGAAAGCTGTAAACTGACAATCTTGATCATTGAAGTCCTAACATAAGTTTTTGTGCATATAACTTCTAACACATTAAAAACTGTCTTACAGCATTGCAGAAAACATTGTACTTCATAAGGCATAAGCTTGTTTCAGTTTGGCAAGATTTGCACTGAATACTGAATGAAACAGCTTTATCTAATAGAGAGAAAAGCTTTTGAGCAGATTTGGGCTTGATTTCACTTCATATCAACAGAAACACTATTTCAGCATTACTGGACTCAGAAAGCTGTAAACTGACAATCTTGATCATTGAAGTCCTAACATAAGTTTTTGTGCATATAACTTCTAACACATTAAAAACTGTCTTACAGCATTGCAGAAAACATTGTACTTCATAAGGCATAAGCAGGTTTCAGTTTGGCAAGATTTGCACTGAATATTGAATGAAACAGCTTTCTCTAATAGAGAGAAAAGCTTTTGAGCAGATTTGGGCTTGATTTCACTTCATTTGAACAGAAACACTATTTCAACATTACTGGACTCAGAAAGCTGTAAACTGACAATCTTGATCATTGCAGTCCTAACATTAGTTTTTGTGTATATAACTTCTAACACATTAAAAACTGTCTTACAGCATTGCAGAAAACATTTTATTTCATAAGACATAAGCATGTTTCAGTTTGGCAAGATTTGCACTGAATACTGAATGAAACAGCTTTCTCTAATAGAGAGAAAAGCTTTTGAGCAGATTTGGGCTTGATTTCACTTCATTTGAACAGAAACACTATTTCAGCATTACTGGACTCAGAAAGCTGTAAACTGACAATCTTGATCATTGAAGTCCTAACATTAGTTTTTGTGCATATAACTTCTAACACATTAAAAACTGTCTTACAGCATTGCAGAAAACATTTTATTTCATAAGACATAAGCATGTTTCAGTTTGGCAAGATTTGCACTGAATATTGAATGAAACAGCTTTCTCTAATAGAGAGACAAGCTTTTGAGCAGATTTGGGCTAGATTTCACTTCATTTGAACAGAAACACTATTTCAGCATTACTGGACTCAGAAAGCTGTAAACTGACAATCTTGATCATTGAAGTCCTAACATTAGTTTTTGTGCATATAACTTCTAACACATTAAAAACTGTCTTACAGCATTGCAGAAAACATTGTATTTCATATGGCATAAGCATCTATCAGTTTTGCAAGATTTGCACTGAATACTGAATGAAACCGCATTCTCTAATAGAGAGAAAAGCTTTTGAGCAGATTTGGGCTTGATTTCACTTCATTTGAACAGAAACACTATTTCAGCATTACTGGACTCAGAAAGCTGTAAACTGACAATCTTGATCATTGAAGTCCTAACATAAGTTTTTGTGTATATAACTTCTAACACATTAAAAACTGTCTTACAGCATTGCAGAAAACATTGTACTTCATAAGGCATAAGCTTGTTTCAGTTTGGCAAGATTTGCACTGAATACTGAATGAAACAGCTTTATCTAATAGAGAGAAAAGCTTTTGAGCAGATTTGGGCTTGATTTCACTTCATTTCAACAGAAACACTATTTCAGCATTACTGGACTCAGAAAGCTGTAAACTGACAATCTTGATCATTGAAGTCCTAACATAAGTTTTTGTGCATATAACTTCTAACACATTAAAAACTGTCTTACAGCATTGCAGAAAACATTGTACTTCATAAGACATAAGCTTGTTTCAGTTTGGCAAGATTTGCACTGAATACTGAATGAAACAGCTTTATCCAATAGAGAGAAAAGCTTTTGAGCAGATTTGGGCTTGATTTCACTTCATTTAAACAGAAACACTATTTCAGCATTACTGGACTCAGAAAGCTGTAAACTGACAATCTTGATCATTGAAGTCCTAACATAAGTTTTTGTGCACATAACTTCTAACACATTAAAAACTGTCTTACAGCATTGCAGAAAACATTGTACTTCATAAGGCATAAGCTTGTTTCAGTTTGGCTAGATTTGCACTGAATATTGAATGAAACAGCTTTCTCTAATGGAGAGAAAAGCTTTTGAGCAGATTTGGGCTTGATTTCACTTCATTTGAACAGAAACACTATTTCAACATTACTGGACTCAGAAAGCTGTAAACTGACAATCTTGATCATTGCAGTCCTAACATTAGTTTTTGTGCATATAACTTCTAACACATTAAAAACTGTCTTACAGCATTGCAGAAAATATTTTATTTCATAAGACATAAGCATGTTTCAGTTTAGCAAGATTTGCACTGAATAATGAATGAAACAGCTTTCTCTAATAGAGAGAAAAGCTTTTGAGCAGATTTGGGCTTGATTTCACTTCATTTGAACAGAAACACTATTTCAGCATTACTGGACTCAGAAAGCTGTAAACTGACAATCTTGATCATTGAAGTCCTAACATAAGTTTTTGTGTATATAACTTCTAACACATTAAAAACTGTCTTACAGCATTGCAGAAAACATTGTACTTCATAAGGCATAAGCTTGTTTCAGTTTGGCAAGATTTGCACTGAATACTGAATGAAACAGCTTTATCCAATAGAGAGAAAAGCTTTTGAGCAGATTTGGGCTTGATTTCACTTCATTTCAACAAAAACACTATTTCAGCATTACTGGACTCAGAAAGCTGTAAACTGACAATCTTGATCATTGAAGTCCTAACATAAGTTTTTGTGCATATAACTTCTAACACATTAAAAACTGTCTTACAGCATTGCAGAAAACATTGTACTTCATAAGGCATAAGCTTGTTTCAGTTTGGCAAGATTTGCACTGAATACTGAATGAAACAGCTTTATCTAATAGAGAGAAAAGCTTTTGAGCAGATTTGGGCTTGATTTCACTTCATATCAACAGAAACACTATTTCAGCATTACTGGACTCAGAAAGCTGTAAACTGACAATCTTGATCATTGAAGTCCTAACATAAGTTTTTGTGCATATAACTTCTAACACATTAAAAACTGTCTTACAGCATTGCAGAAAACATTGTACTTCATAAGGCATAAGCAGGTTTCAGTTTGGCAAGATTTGCACTGAATATTGAATGAAACAGCTTTCTCTAATAGAGAGAAAAGCTTTTGAGCAGATTTGGGCTTGATTTCACTTCATTTGAACAGAAACACTATTTCAACATTACTGGACTCAGAAAGCTGTAAACTGACAATCTTGATCATTGCAGTCCTAACATTAGTTTTTGTGTATATAACTTCTAACACATTAAAAACTGTCTTACAGCATTGCAGAAAACATTTTATTTCATAAGACATAAGCATGTTTCAGTTTGGCAAGATTTGCACTGAATACTGAATGAAACAGCTTTCTCTAATAGAGAGAAAAGCTTTTGAGCAGATTTGGGCTTGATTTCACTTCATTTGAACAGAAACACTATTTCAGCATTACTGGACTCAGAAAGCTGTAAACTGACAATCTTGATCATTGAAGTCCTAACATTAGTTTTTGTGCATATAACTTCTAACACATTAAAAACTGTCTTACAGCATTGCAGAAAACATTTTATTTCATAAGACATAAGCATGTTTCAGTTTGGCAAGATTTGCACTGAATATTGAATGAAACAGCTTTCTCTAATAGAGAGACAAGCTTTTGAGCAGATTTGGGCTAGATTTCACTTCATTTGAACAGAAACACTATTTCAGCATTACTGGACTCAGAAAGCTGTAAACTGACAATCTTGATCATTGAAGTCCTAACATTAGTTTTTGTGCATATAACTTCTAACACATTAAAAACTGTCTTACAGCATTGCAGAAAACATTGTATTTCATATGGCATAAGCATCTATCAGTTTTGCAAGATTTGCACTGAATACTGAATGAAACCGCATTCTCTAATAGAGAGAAAAGCTTTTGAGCAGATTTGGGCTTGATTTCACTTCATTTGAACAGAAACACTATTTCAGCATTACTGGACTCAGAAAGCTGTAAACTGACAATCTTGATCATTGAAGTCCTAACATAAGTTTTTGTGTATATAACTTCTAACACATTAAAAACTGTCTTACAGCATTGCAGAAAACATTGTACTTCATAAGGCATAAGCTTGTTTCAGTTTGGCAAGATTTGCACTGAATACTGAATGAAACAGCTTTATCTAATAGAGAGAAAAGCTTTTGAGCAGATTTGGGCTTGATTTCACTTCATTTCAACAGAAACACTATTTCAGCATTACTGTACTCAGAAAGCTGTAAACTGACAATCTTGATCATTGAAGTCCTAACATAAGTTTTTGTGCATATAACTTCTAACACATTAAAAACTGTCTTACAGCATTGCAGAAAACATTGTACTTCATAAGGCATAAGCAGGTTTCAGTTTGGCAAGATTTGCACTGAATATTGAATGAAACAGCTTTCTATAATAGAGAGAAAAGCTTTTGAGCAGATTTGGGCTTGATTTCACTTCATTTGAACAGAAACACTATTTCAACATTACTGGACTCAGAAAGCTGTAAACTGACAATCTTGATCATTGCAGTCCTAACATTAGTTTTTGTGCATATAACTTCTAACACATTAAAAACTGTCTTACAGCATTGCAGAAAACATTGTACTTCATAAGGCATAAGCTTGTTTCAGTTTGGCTAGATTTGCACTGAATATTGAATGAAACAGCTTTCTCTAATGGAGAGAAAAGCTTTTGAGCAGATTTGGGCTTGATTTCACTTCATTTGAACAGAAACACTATTTCAACATTACTGGACTCAGAAAGCTGTAAACTGACAATCTTGATCATTGCAGTCCTAACATTAGTTTTTGTGCATATAACTTCTAACACATTAAAAACTGTCTTACAGCATTGCAGAAAACATTTTATTTCATAAGACATAAGCATGTTTCAGTTTAGCAAGATTTGCACTGAATACTGAATGAAACAGCTTTCTCTAATAGAGAGAAAAGCTTTTGAGCAGATTTGGGCTTGATTTCACTTCATTTGAACAGAAACACTATTTCAGCATTACTGGACTCAGAAAGCTGTAAACTGACAATCTTGATCATTGAAGTCCTAACATAAGTTTTTGTGTATATAACTTCTAACACATTAAAAACTGTCTTACAGCATTGCAGAAAACATTGTACTTCATAAGGCATAAGCTTGTTTCAGTTTGGCAAGATTTGCACTGAATACTGAATGAAACAGCTTTATCCAATAGAGAGAAAAGCTTTTGAGCAGATTTGGGCTTGATTTCACTTCATTTCAACAAAAACACTATTTCAGCATTACTGGACTCAGAAAGCTGTAAACTGACAATCTTGATCATTGAAGTCCTAACATAAGTTTTTGTGCATATAACTTCTAACACATTAAAAACTGTCTTACAGCATTGCAGAAAACATTGTACTTCATAAGGCATAAGCTTGTTTCAGTTTGGCAAGATTTGCACTGAATACTGAATGAAACAGCTTTATCTAATAGAGAGAAAAGCTTTTGAGCAGATTTGGGCTTGATTTCACTTCATATCAACAGAAACACTATTTCAGCATTACTGGACTCAGAAAGCTGTAAACTGACAATCTTGATCATTGAAGTCCTAACATAAGTTTTTGTGCATATAACTTCTAACACATTAAAAACTGTCTTACAGCATTGCAGAAAACATTGTACTTCATAAGGCATAAGCAGGTTTCAGTTTGGCAAGATTTGCACTGAATATTGAATGAAACAGCTTTCTCTAATAGAGAGAAAAGCTTTTGAGCAGATTTGGGCTTGATTTCACTTCATTTGAACAGAAACACTATTTCAACATTACTGGACTCAGAAAGCTGTAAACTGACAATCTTGATCATTGCAGTCCTAACATTAGTTTTTGTGTATATAACTTCTAACACATTAAAAACTGTCTTACAGCATTGCAGAAAACATTCTATTTCATAAGACATAAGCATGTTTCAGTTTGGCAAGATTTGCACTGAATACTGAATGAAACAGCTTTCTCTAATAGAGAGAAAAGCTTTTGAGCAGATTTGGGCTTGATTTCACTTCATTTGAACAGAAACACTATTTCAGCATTACTGGACTCAGAAAGCTGTAAACTGACAATCTTGATCATTGAAGTCCTAACATTAGTTTTTGTGCATATAACTTCTAACACATTAAAAACTGTCTTACAGCATTGCAGAAAACATTTTATTTCATAAGACATAAGCATGTTTCAGTTTGGCAAGATTTGCACTGAATATTGAATGAAACAGCTTTCTCTAATAGAGAGACAAGCTTTTGAGCAGATTTGAGCTAGATTTCACTTCATTTGAACAGAAACACTATTTCAGCATTACTGGACTCAGAAAGCTGTAAACTGACAATCTTGATCATTGAAGTCCTAACATTAGTTTTTGTGCATATAACTTCTAACACATTAAAAACTGTCTTACAGCATTGCAGAAAACATTGTATTTCATATGGCATAAGCATCTATCAGTTTTGCAAGATTTGCACTGAATACTGAATGAAACCGCATTCTCTAATAGAGAGAAAAGCTTTTGAGCAGATTTGGGCTTGATTTCACTTCATTTGAACAGAAACACTATTTCAGCATTACTGGACTCAGAAAGCTGTAAACTGACAATCTTGATCATTGAAGTCCTAACATAAGTTTTTGTGCACATAACTTCTAACACATTAAAAACTGTCTTACAGCATTGCAGAAAACATTGTACTTCATAAGGCATAAGCTTGTTTCAGTTTGGCTAGATTTGCACTGAATATTGAATGAAACAGCTTTCTCTAATGGAGAGAAAAGCTTTTGAGCAGATTTGGGCTTGATTTCACTTCATTTGAACAGAAACACTATTTCAACATTACTGGACTCAGAAAGCTGTAAACTGACAATCTTGATCATTGCAGTCCTAACATTAGTTTTTGTGCATATAACTTCTAACACATTAAAAACTGTCTTACAGCATTGCAGAAAACATTGTACTTCATAAGGCATAAGCTTGTTTCAGTTTGGCTAGATTTGCACTGAATATTGAATGAAACAGCTTTCTCTAATGGAGAGAAAAGCTTTTGAGCAGATTTGGGCTTGATTTCACTTCATTTGAACAGAAACACTATTTCAACATTACTGGACTCAGAAAGCTGTAAACTGACAATCTTGATCATTGCAGTCCTAACATTAGTTTTTGTGCATATAACTTCTAACACATTAAAAACTGTCTTACAGCATTGCAGAAAACATTTTACTTCATAAGGCATAAGCTTGTTTCAGTTTGGCAAGATTTGCACTGAATACTGAATGAAACAGCTTTATCCAATAGAGAGAAAAGCTTTTGAGCAGATTTGGGCTTGATTTCACTTCATTTCAACAAAAACACTATTTCAGCATTACTGGACTCAGAAAGCTGTAAACTGACAATCTTGATCATTGAAGTCCTAACATAAGTTTTTGTGCATATAACTTCTAACACATTAAAAACTGTCTTACAGCATTGCAGAAAACATTGTACTTCATAAGGCATAAGCTTGTTTCAGTTTGGCAAGATTTGCACTGAATACTGAATGAAACAGCTTTATCTAATAGAGAGAAAAGCTTTTGAGCAGATTTGGGCTTGATTTCACTTCATATCAACAGAAACACTATTTCAGCATTACTGGACTCAGAAAGCTGTAAACTGACAATCTTGATCATTGAAGTCCTAACATAAGTTTTTGTGCATATAACTTCTAACACATTAAAAACTGTCTTACAGCATTGCAGAAAACATTGTACTTCATAAGGCATAAGCAGGTTTCAGTTTGGCAAGATTTGCACTGAATATTGAATGAAACAGCTTTCTCTAATAGAGAGAAAAGCTTTTGAGCAGATTTGGGCTTGATTTCACTTCATTTGAACAGAAACACTATTTCAACATTACTGGACTCAGAAAGCTGTAAACTGACAATCTTGATCATTGCAGTCCTAACATTAGTTTTTGTGTATATAACTTCTAACACATTAAAAACTGTCTTACAGCATTGCAGAAAACATTTTATTTCATAAGACATAAGCATGTTTCAGTTTGGCAAGATTTGCACTGAATACTGAATGAAACAGCTTTCTCTAATAGAGAGAAAAGCTTTTGAGCAGATTTGGGCTTGATTTCACTTCATTTGAACAGAAACACTATTTCAGCATTACTGGACTCAGAAAGCTGTAAACTGACAATCTTGATCATTGAAGTCCTAACATTAGTTTTTGTGCATATAACTTCTAACACATTAAAAACTGTCTTACAGCATTGCAGAAAACATTTTATTTCATAAGACATAAGCATGTTTCAGTTTGGCAAGATTTGCACTGAATATTGAATGAAACAGCTTTCTCTAATAGAGAGACAAGCTTTTGAGCAGATTTGGGCTAGATTTCACTTCATTTGAACAGAAACACTATTTCAGCATTACTGGACTCAGAAAGCTGTAAACTGACAATCTTGATCATTGAAGTCCTAACATGAGTTTTTGTGTATATAACTTCTAACACATTAAAAACTGTCTTACAGCATTGCAGAAAACATTGTACTTCATAAGGCATAAGCTTGTTTCAGTTTGGCAAGATTTGCACTGAATACTGAATGAAACAGCTTTATCTAATAGAGAGAAAAGCTTTTGAGCAGATTTGGGCTTGATTTCACTTCATTTCAACAGAAACACTATTTCAGCATTACTGGACTCAGAAAGCTGTAAACTGACAATCTTGATCATTGAAGTCCTAACATAAGTTTTTGTGCATATAACTTCTAACACATTAAAAACTGTCTTACAGCATTGCAGAAAACATTGTACTTCATAAGGCATAAGCAGGTTTCAGTTTGGCAAGATTTGCACTGAATATTGAATGAAACAGCTTTCTATAATAGAGAGAAAAGCTTTTGAGCAGATTTGGGCTTGATTTCACTTCATTTGAACAGAAACACTATTTCAACATTACTGGACTCAGAAAGCTGTAAACTGACAATCTTGATCATTGCAGTCCTAACATTAGTTTTTGTGCATATAACTTCTAACACATTAAAAACTGTCTTACAGCATTGCAGAAAACATTGTACTTCATAAGGCATAAGCTTGTTTCAGTTTGGCTAGATTTGCACTGAATATTGAATGAAACAGCTTTCTCTAATGGAGAGAAAAGCTTTTGAGCAGATTTGGGCTTGATTTCACTTCATTTGAACAGAAACACTATTTCAACATTACTGGACTCAGAAAGCTGTAAACTGACAATCTTGATCATTGCAGTCCTAACATTAGTTTTTGTGTATATAACTTCTAACACATTAAAAACTGTCTTACAGCATTGCAGAAAACATTTTATTTCATAAGACATAAGCATGTTTCAGTTTGGCAAGATTTGCACTGAATACTGAATGAAACAGCTTTCTCTAATAGAGAGACAAGCTTTTGAGCAGATTTGGGCTAGATTTCACTTCATTTGAACAGAAACACTATTTCAGCATTACTGGACTCAGAAAGCTGTAAACTGACAATCTTGATCATTGAAGTCCTAACATAAGTTTTTGTGCATATAACTTCTAACACATTAAAAACTGTCTTACAGCATTGCAGAAAACATTGTACTTCATAAGACATAAGCTTGTTTCAGTTTGGCAAGATTTGCACTGAATACTGAATGAAACAGCTTTATCCAATAGAGAGAAAAGCTTTTGAGCAGATTTGGGCTTGATTTCACTTCATTTAAACAGAAACACTATTTCAGCATTACTGGACTCAGAAAGCTGTAAACTGACAATCTTGATCATTGAAGTCCTAACATAAGTTTTTGTGCACATAACTTCTAACACATTAAAAACTGTCTTACAGCATTGCAGAAAACATTGTACTTCATAAGGCATAAGCTTGTTTCAGTTTGGCTAGATTTGCACTGAATATTGAATGAAACAGCTTTCTCTAATGGAGAGAAAAGCTTTTGAGCAGATTTGGGCTTGATTTCACTTCATTTGAACAGAAACACTATTTCAACATTACTGGACTCAGAAAGCTGTAAACTGACAATCTTGATCATTGCAGTCCTAACATTAGTTTTTGTGCATATAACTTCTAACACATTAAAAACTGTCTTACAGCATTGCAGAAAATATTTTATTTCATAAGACATAAGCATGTTTCAGTTTAGCAAGATTTGCACTGAATAATGAATGAAACAGCTTTCTCTAATAGAGAGAAAAGCTTTTGAGCAGATTTGGGCTTGATTTCACTTCATTTGAACAGAAACACTATTTCAGCATTACTGGACTCAGAAAGCTGTAAACTGACAATCTTGATCATTGAAGTCCTAACATAAGTTTTTGTGTATATAACTTCTAACACATTAAAAACTGTCTTACAGCATTGCAGAAAACATTGTACTTCATAAGGCATAAGCTTGTTTCAGTTTGGCAAGATTTGCACTGAATACTGAATGAAACAGCTTTATCCAATAGAGAGAAAAGCTTTTGAGCAGATTTGGGCTTGATTTCACTTCATTTCAACAAAAACACTATTTCAGCATTACTGGACTCAGAAAGCTGTAAACTGACAATCTTGATCATTGAAGTCCTAACATAAGTTTTTGTGCATATAACTTCTAACACATTAAAAACTGTCTTACAGCATTGCAGAAAACATTGTACTTCATAAGGCATAAGCTTGTTTCAGTTTGGCAAGATTTGCACTGAATACTGAATGAAACAGCTTTATCTAATAGAGAGAAAAGCTTTTGAGCAGATTTGGGCTTGATTTCACTTCATATCAACAGAAACACTATTTCAGCATTACTGGACTCAGAAAGCTGTAAACTGACAATCTTGATCATTGAAGTCCTAACATAAGTTTTTGTGCATATAACTTCTAACACATTAAAAACTGTCTTACAGCATTGCAGAAAACATTGTACTTCATAAGGCATAAGCAGGTTTCAGTTTGGCAAGATTTGCACTGAATATTGAATGAAACAGCTTTCTCTAATAGAGAGAAAAGCTTTTGAGCAGATTTGGGCTTGATTTCACTTCATTTGAACAGAAACACTATTTCAACATTACTGGACTCAGAAAGCTGTAAACTGACAATCTTGATCATTGCAGTCCTAACATTAGTTTTTGTGTATATAACTTCTAACACATTAAAAACTGTCTTACAGCATTGCAGAAAACATTTTATTTCATAAGACATAAGCATGTTTCAGTTTGGCAAGATTTGCACTGAATACTGAATGAAACAGCTTTCTCTAATAGAGAGAAAAGCTTTTGAGCAGATTTGGGCTTGATTTCACTTCATTTGAACAGAAACACTATTTCAGCATTACTGGACTCAGAAAGCTGTAAACTGACAATCTTGATCATTGAAGTCCTAACATTAGTTTTTGTGCATATAACTTCTAACACATTAAAAACTGTCTTACAGCATTGCAGAAAACATTTTATTTCATAAGACATAAGCATGTTTCAGTTTGGCAAGATTTGCACTGAATATTGAATGAAACAGCTTTCTCTAATAGAGAGACAAGCTTTTGAGCAGATTTGGGCTAGATTTCACTTCATTTGAACAGAAACACTATTTCAGCATTACTGGACTCAGAAAGCTGTAAACTGACAATCTTGATCATTGAAGTCCTAACATTAGTTTTTGTGCATATAACTTCTAACACATTAAAAACTGTCTTACAGCATTGCAGAAAACATTGTATTTCATATGGCATAAGCATCTATCAGTTTTGCAAGATTTGCACTGAATACTGAATGAAACCGCATTCTCTAATAGAGAGAAAAGCTTTTGAGCAGATTTGGGCTTGATTTCACTTCATTTGAACAGAAACACTATTTCAGCATTACTGGACTCAGAAAGCTGTAAACTGACAATCTTGATCATTGAAGTCCTAACATAAGTTTTTGTGTATATAACTTCTAACACATTAAAAACTGTCTTACAGCATTGCAGAAAACATTGTACTTCATAAGGCATAAGCTTGTTTCAGTTTGGCAAGATTTGCACTGAATACTGAATGAAACAGCTTTATCTAATAGAGAGAAAAGCTTTTGAGCAGATTTGGGCTTGATTTCACTTCATTTCAACAGAAACACTATTTCAGCATTACTGGACTCAGAAAGCTGTAAACTGACAATCTTGATCATTGAAGTCCTAACATAAGTTTTTGTGCATATAACTTCTAACACATTAAAAACTGTCTTACAGCATTGCAGAAAACATTGTACTTCATAAGACATAAGCTTGTTTCAGTTTGGCAAGATTTGCACTGAATACTGAATGAAACAGCTTTATCCAATAGAGAGAAAAGCTTTTGAGCAGATTTGGGCTTGATTTCACTTCATTTAAACAGAAACACTATTTCAGCATTACTGGACTCAGAAAGCTGTAAACTGACAATCTTGATCATTGAAGTCCTAACATTAGTTTTTGTGCATATAACTTCTAACACATTAAAAACTGTCTTACAGCATTGCAGAAAATATTTTATTTCATAAGACATAAGCATGTTTCAGTTTAGCAAGATTTGCACTGAATAATGAATGAAACAGCTTTCTCTAATAGAGAGAAAAGCTTTTGAGCAGATTTGGGCTTGATTTCACTTCATTTGAACAGAAACACTATTTCAGCATTACTGGACTCAGAAAGCTGTAAACTGACAATCTTGATCATTGAAGTCCTAACATAAGTTTTTGTGCATATAACTTCTAACACATTAAAAACTGTCTTACAGCATTGCAGAAAACATTGTACTTCATAAGGCATAAGCTTGTTTCAGTTTGGCAAGATTTGCACTGAATACTGAATGAAACAGCTTTATCTAATAGAGAGAAAAGCTTTTGAGCAGATTTGGGCTTGATTTCACTTCATATCAACAGAAACACTATTTCAGCATTACTGGACTCAGAAAGCTGTAAACTGACAATCTTGATCATTGAAGTCCTAACATAAGTTTTTGTGCATATAACTTCTAACACATTAAAAACTGTCTTACAGCATTGCAGAAAACATTGTACTTCATAAGGCATAAGCAGGTTTCAGTTTGACAAGATTTGCACTGAATATTGAATGAAACAGCTTTCTCTAATAGAGAGAAAAGCTTTTGAGCAGATTTGGGCTTGATTTCACTTCATTTGAACAGAAACACTATTTCAACATTACTGGACTCAGAAAGCTGTAAACTGACAATCTTGATCATTGCAGTCCTAACATTAGTTTTTGTGTATATAACTTCTAACACATTAAAAACTGTCTTACAGCATTGCAGAAAACATTTTATTTCATAAGACATAAGCATGTTTCAGTTTGGCAAGATTTGCACTGAATACTGAATGAAACAGCTTTCTCTAATAGAGAGAAAAGCTTTTGAGCAGATTTGGGCTTGATTTCACTTCATTTGAACAGAAACACTATTTCAGCATTACTGGACTCAGAAAGCTGTAAACTGACAATCTTGATCATTGAAGTCCTAACATTAGTTTTTGTGCATATAACTTCTAACACATTAAAAACTGTCTTACAGCATTGCAGAAAACATTTTATTTCATAAGACATAAGCATGTTTCAGTTTGGCAAGATTTGCACTGAATATTGAATGAAACAGCTTTCTCTAATAGAGAGACAAGCTTTTGAGCAGATTTGGGCTAGATTTCACTTCATTTGAACAGAAACACTATTTCAGCATTACTGGACTCAGAAAGCTGTAAACTGACAATCTTGATCATTGAAGTCCTAACATTAGTTTTTGTGCATATAACTTCTAACACATTAAAAACTGTCTTACAGCATTGCAGAAAACATTGTATTTCATATGGCATAAGCATCTATCAGTTTTGCAAGATTTGCACTGAATACTGAATGAAACCGCATTCTCTAATAGAGAGAAAAGCTTTTGAGCAGATTTGGGCTTGATTTCACTTCATTTGAACAGAAACACTATTTCAGCATTACTGGACTCAGAAAGCTGTAAACTGACAATCTTGATCATTGAAGTCCTAACATAAGTTTTTGTGTATATAACTTCTAACACATTAAAAACTGTCTTACAGCATTGCAGAAAACATTGTACTTCATAAGGCATAAGCTTGTTTCAGTTTGGCAAGATTTGCACTGAATACTGAATGAAACAGCTTTATCTAATAGAGAGAAAAGCTTTTGAGCAGATTTGGGCTTGATTTCACTTCATTTCAACAGAAACACTATTTCAGCATTACTGGACTCAGAAAGCTGTAAACTGACAATCTTGATCATTGAAGTCCTAACATAAGTTTTTGTGCATATAACTTCTAACACATTAAAAACTGTCTTACAGCATTGCAGAAAACATTGTACTTCATAAGGCATAAGCAGGTTTCAGTTTGGCAAGATTTGCACTGAATATTGAATGAAACAGCTTTCTATAATAGAGAGAAAAGCTTTTGAGCAGATTTGGGCTTGATTTCACTTCATTTGAACAGAAACACTATTTCAACATTACTGGACTCAGAAAGCTGTAAACTGACAATCTTGATCATTGCAGTCCTAACATTAGTTTTTGTGCATATAACTTCTAACACATTAAAAACTGTCTTACAGCATTGCAGAAAACATTGTACTTCATAAGGCATAAGCTTGTTTCAGTTTGGCTAGATTTGCACTGAATATTGAATGAAACAGCTTTCTCTAATGGAGAGAAAAGCTTTTGAGCAGATTTGGGCTTGATTTCACTTCATTTGAACAGAAACACTATTTCAACATTACTGGACTCAGAAAGCTGTAAACTGACAATCTTGATCATTGCAGTCCTAACATTAGTTTTTGTGCATATAACTTCTAACACATTAAAAACTGTCTTACAGCATTGCAGAAAACATTTTATTTCATAAGACATAAGCATGTTTCAGTTTAGCAAGATTTGCACTGAATACTGAATGAAACAGCTTTCTCTAATAGAGAGAAAAGCTTTTGAGCAGATTTGGGCTTGATTTCACTTCATTTGAACAGAAACACTATTTCAGCATTACTGGACTCAGAAAGCTGTAAACTGACAATCTTGATCATTGAAGTCCTAACATAAGTTTTTGTGTATATAACTTCTAACACATTAAAAACTGTCTTACAGCATTGCAGAAAACATTGTACTTCATAAGGCATAAGCTTGTTTCAGTTTGGCAAGATTTGCACTGAATACTGAATGAAACAGCTTTATCCAATAGAGAGAAAAGCTTTTGAGCAGATTTGGGCTTGATTTCACTTCATTTCAACAAAAACACTATTTCAGCATTACTGGACTCAGAAAGCTGTAAACTGACAATCTTGATCATTGAAGTCCTAACATAAGTTTTTGTGCATATAACTTCTAACACATTAAAAACTGTCTTACAGCATTGCAGAAAACATTGTACTTCATAAGGCATAAGCTTGTTTCAGTTTGGCAAGATTTGCACTGAATACTGAATGAAACAGCTTTATCTAATAGAGAGAAAAGCTTTTGAGCAGATTTGGGCTTGATTTCACTTCATATCAACAGAAACACTATTTCAGCATTACTGGACTCAGAAAGCTGTAAACTGACAATCTTGATCATTGAAGTCCTAACATAAGTTTTTGTGCATATAACTTCTAACACATTAAAAACTGTCTTACAGCATTGCAGAAAACATTGTACTTCATAAGGCATAAGCAGGTTTCAGTTTGGCAAGATTTGCACTGAATATTGAATGAAACAGCTTTCTCTAATAGAGAGAAAAGCTTTTGAGCAGATTTGGGCTTGATTTCACTTCATTTGAACAGAAACACTATTTCAACATTACTGGACTCAGAAAGCTGTAAACTGACAATCTTGATCATTGCAGTCCTAACATTAGTTTTTGTGTATATAACTTCTAACACATTAAAAACTGTCTTACAGCATTGCAGAAAACATTTTATTTCATAAGACATAAGCATGTTTCAGTTTGGCAAGATTTGCACTGAATACTGAATGAAACAGCTTTCTCTAATAGAGAGAAAAGCTTTTGAGCAGATTTGGGCTTGATTTCACTTCATTTGAACAGAAACACTATTTCAGCATTACTGGACTCAGAAAGCTGTAAACTGACAATCTTGATCATTGAAGTCCTAACATTAGTTTTTGTGCATATAACTTCTAACACATTAAAAACTGTCTTACAGCATTGCAGAAAACATTTTATTTCATAAGACATAAGCATGTTTCAGTTTGGCAAGATTTGCACTGAATATTGAATGAAACAGCTTTCTCTAATAGAGAGACAAGCTTTTGAGCAGATTTGGGCTAGATTTCACTTCATTTGAACAGAAACAATATTTCAGCATTACTGGACTCAGAAAGCTGTAAACTGACAATCTTGATCATTGAAGTCCTAACATAAGTTTTTGTGCATATAACTTCTAACACATTAAAAACTGTCTTACAGCATTGCAGAAAACATTGTATTTCATATGGCATAAGCATCTATCAGTTTGGCAAGATTTGCACTGAATACTGAATGAAACAGCATTCTCTAATAGAGAGAAAAGCTTTTGAGCAGATTTGGGCTTGATTTCACTTCATTTGAACAGAAACACTATTTCAGCATTACTGGACTCAGAAAGCTGTAAACTGACAATCTTGATCATTGAAGTCCTAACATAAGTTTTTGTGCATATAACTTCTAACACATTAAAAACTGTCTTACAGCATTGCAGAAAACATTGTACTTCATAAGACATAAGCTTGTTTCAGTTTGGCAAGATTTGCACTGAATACTGAATGAAACAGCTTTATCCAATAGAGAGAAAAGCTTTTGAGCAGATTTGGGCTTGATTTCACTTCATTTAAACAGAAACACTATTTCAGCATTACTGGACTCAGAAAGCTGTAAACTGACAATCTTGATCATTGAAGTCCTAACATAAGTTTTTGTGCACATAACTTCTAACACATTAAAAACTGTCTTACAGCATTGCAGAAAACATTGTACTTCATAAGGCATAAGCTTGTTTCAGTTTGGCTAGATTTGCACTGAATATTGAATGAAACAGCTTTCTCTAATGGAGAGAAAAGCTTTTGAGCAGATTTGGGCTTGATTTCACTTCATTTGAACAGAAACACTATTTCAACATTACTGGACTCAGAAAGCTGTAAACTGACAATCTTGATCATTGCAGTCCTAACATTAGTTTTTGTGCATATAACTTCTAACACATTAAAAACTGTCTTACAGCATTGCAGAAAACATTGTACTTCATAAGGCATAAGCAGGTTTCAGTTTGGCAAGATTTGCACTGAATATTGAATGAAACAGCTTTCTCTAATAGAGAGAAAAGCTTTTGAGCAGATTTGGGCTTGATTTCACTTCATTTGAACAGAAACACTATTTCAACATTACTGGACTCAGAAAGCTGTAAACTGACAATCTTGATCATTGCAGTCCTAACATTAGTTTTTGTGTATATAACTTCTAACACATTAAAAACTGTCTTACAGCATTGCAGAAAACATTTTATTTCATAAGACATAAGCATGTTTCAGTTTGGCAAGATTTGCACTGAATACTGAATGAAACAGCTTTCTC
This sequence comes from Carassius gibelio, assembly GCF_023724105.1. NCBI lineage: Eukaryota > Metazoa > Chordata > Actinopteri > Cypriniformes > Cyprinidae > Carassius > Carassius gibelio. The sequence goes on along the minus strand of NC_068413.1, from coordinate 31,125,388 downwards.
TAATAGAGAGAAAAGCTTTTGAGCAGATTTGGGCTTGATTTCACTTCATTTGAACAGAAACACTATTTCAGCATTACTGGACTCAGAAAGCTGTAAACTGACAATCTTGATCATTGAAGTCCTAACATTAGTTTTTGTGCATATAACTTCTAACACATTAAAAACTGTCTTACAGCATTGCAGAAAACATTTTATTTCATAAGACATAAGCATGTTTCAGTTTGGCAAGATTTGCACTGAATATTGAATGAAACAGCTTTCTCTAATAGAGAGACAAGCTTTTGAGCAGATTTGGGCTAGATTTCACTTCATTTGAACAGAAACACTATTTCAGCATTACTGGACTCAGAAAGCTGTAAACTGACAATCTTGATCATTGAAGTCCTAACATTAGTTTTTGTGCATATAACTTCTAACACATTAAAAACTGTCTTACAGCATTGCAGAAAACATTGTATTTCATATGGCATAAGCATCTATCAGTTTTGCAAGATTTGCACTGAATACTGAATGAAACCGCATTCTCTAATAGAGAGAAAAGCTTTTGAGCAGATTTGGGCTTGATTTCACTTCATTTGAACAGAAACACTATTTCAGCATTACTGGACTCAGAAAGCTGTAAACTGACAATCTTGATCATTGAAGTCCTAACATAAGTTTTTGTGTATATAACTTCTAACACATTAAAAACTGTCTTACAGCATTGCAGAAAACATTGTACTTCATAAGGCATAAGCTTGTTTCAGTTTGGCAAGATTTGCACTGAATACTGAATGAAACAGCTTTATCTAATAGAGAGAAAAGCTTTTGAGCAGATTTGGGCTTGATTTCACTTCATTTCAACAGAAACACTATTTCAGCATTACTGGACTCAGAAAGCTGTAAACTGACAATCTTGATCATTGAAGTCCTAACATAAGTTTTTGTGCATATAACTTCTAACACATTAAAAACTGTCTTACAGCATTGCAGAAAACATTGTACTTCATAAGACATAAGCTTGTTTCAGTTTGGCAAGATTTGCACTGAATACTGAATGAAACAGCTTTATCCAATAGAGAGAAAAGCTTTTGAGCAGATTTGGGCTTGATTTCACTTCATTTAAACAGAAACACTATTTCAGCATTACTGGACTCAGAAAGCTGTAAACTGACAATCTTGATCATTGAAGTCCTAACATAAGTTTTTGTGCACATAACTTCTAACACATTAAAAACTGTCTTACAGCATTGCAGAAAACATTGTACTTCATAAGGCATAAGCTTGTTTCAGTTTGGCTAGATTTGCACTGAATATTGAATGAAACAGCTTTCTCTAATGGAGAGAAAAGCTTTTGAGCAGATTTGGGCTTGATTTCACTTCATTTGAACAGAAACACTATTTCAACATTACTGGACTCAGAAAGCTGTAAACTGACAATCTTGATCATTGCAGTCCTAACATTAGTTTTTGTGCATATAACTTCTAACACATTAAAAACTGTCTTACAGCATTGCAGAAAATATTTTATTTCATAAGACATAAGCATGTTTCAGTTTAGCAAGATTTGCACTGAATAATGAATGAAACAGCTTTCTCTAATAGAGAGAAAAGCTTTTGAGCAGATTTGGGCTTGATTTCACTTCATTTGAACAGAAACACTATTTCAGCATTACTGGACTCAGAAAGCTGTAAACTGACAATCTTGATCATTGAAGTCCTAACATAAGTTTTTGTGTATATAACTTCTAACACATTAAAAACTGTCTTACAGCATTGCAGAAAACATTGTACTTCATAAGGCATAAGCTTGTTTCAGTTTGGCAAGATTTGCACTGAATACTGAATGAAACAGCTTTATCCAATAGAGAGAAAAGCTTTTGAGCAGATTTGGGCTTGATTTCACTTCATTTCAACAAAAACACTATTTCAGCATTACTGGACTCAGAAAGCTGTAAACTGACAATCTTGATCATTGAAGTCCTAACATAAGTTTTTGTGCATATAACTTCTAACACATTAAAAACTGTCTTACAGCATTGCAGAAAACATTGTACTTCATAAGGCATAAGCTTGTTTCAGTTTGGCAAGATTTGCACTGAATACTGAATGAAACAGCTTTATCTAATAGAGAGAAAAGCTTTTGAGCAGATTTGGGCTTGATTTCACTTCATATCAACAGAAACACTATTTCAGCATTACTGGACTCAGAAAGCTGTAAACTGACAATCTTGATCATTGAAGTCCTAACATAAGTTTTTGTGCATATAACTTCTAACACATTAAAAACTGTCTTACAGCATTGCAGAAAACATTGTACTTCATAAGGCATAAGCAGGTTTCAGTTTGACAAGATTTGCACTGAATATTGAATGAAACAGCTTTCTCTAATAGAGAGAAAAGCTTTTGAGCAGATTTGGGCTTGATTTCACTTCATTTGAACAGAAACACTATTTCAACATTACTGGACTCAGAAAGCTGTAAACTGACAATCTTGATCATTGCAGTCCTAACATTAGTTTTTGTGTATATAACTTCTAACACATTAAAAACTGTCTTACAGCATTGCAGAAAACATTTTATTTCATAAGACATAAGCATGTTTCAGTTTGGCAAGATTTGCACTGAATACTGAATGAAACAGCTTTCTCTAATAGAGAGAAAAGCTTTTGAGCAGATTTGGGCTTGATTTCACTTCATTTGAACAGAAACACTATTTCAGCATTACTGGACTCAGAAAGCTGTAAACTGACAATCTTGATCATTGAAGTCCTAACATTAGTTTTTGTGCATATAACTTCTAACACATTAAAAACTGTCTTACAGCATTGCAGAAAACATTTTATTTCATAAGACATAAGCATGTTTCAGTTTGGCAAGATTTGCACTGAATATTGAATGAAACAGCTTTCTCTAATAGAGAGACAAGCTTTTGAGCAGATTTGGGCTAGATTTCACTTCATTTGAACAGAAACACTATTTCAGCATTACTGGACTCAGAAAGCTGTAAACTGACAATCTTGATCATTGAAGTCCTAACATTAGTTTTTGTGCATATAACTTCTAACACATTAAAAACTGTCTTACAGCATTGCAGAAAACATTGTATTTCATATGGCATAAGCATCTATCAGTTTTGCAAGATTTGCACTGAATACTGAATGAAACCGCATTCTCTAATAGAGAGAAAAGCTTTTGAGCAGATTTGGGCTTGATTTCACTTCATTTGAACAGAAACACTATTTCAGCATTACTGGACTCAGAAAGCTGTAAACTGACAATCTTGATCATTGAAGTCCTAACATAAGTTTTTGTGTATATAACTTCTAACACATTAAAAACTGTCTTACAGCATTGCAGAAAACATTGTACTTCATAAGGCATAAGCTTGTTTCAGTTTGGCAAGATTTGCACTGAATACTGAATGAAACAGCTTTATCTAATAGAGAGAAAAGCTTTTGAGCAGATTTGGGCTTGATTTCACTTCATTTCAACAGAAACACTATTTCAGCATTACTGGACTCAGAAAGCTGTAAACTGACAATCTTGATCATTGAAGTCCTAACATAAGTTTTTGTGCATATAACTTCTAACACATTAAAAACTGTCTTACAGCATTGCAGAAAACATTGTACTTCATAAGGCATAAGCAGGTTTCAGTTTGGCAAGATTTGCACTGAATATTGAATGAAACAGCTTTCTATAATAGAGAGAAAAGCTTTTGAGCAGATTTGGGCTTGATTTCACTTCATTTGAACAGAAACACTATTTCAACATTACTGGACTCAGAAAGCTGTAAACTGACAATCTTGATCATTGCAGTCCTAACATTAGTTTTTGTGCATATAACTTCTAACACATTAAAAACTGTCTTACAGCATTGCAGAAAACATTGTACTTCATAAGGCATAAGCTTGTTTCAGTTTGGCTAGATTTGCACTGAATATTGAATGAAACAGCTTTCTCTAATGGAGAGAAAAGCTTTTGAGCAGATTTGGGCTTGATTTCACTTCATTTGAACAGAAACACTATTTCAACATTACTGGACTCAGAAAGCTGTAAACTGACAATCTTGATCATTGCAGTCCTAACATTAGTTTTTGTGCATATAACTTCTAACACATTAAAAACTGTCTTACAGCATTGCAGAAAACATTTTATTTCATAAGACATAAGCATGTTTCAGTTTAGCAAGATTTGCACTGAATACTGAATGAAACAGCTTTCTCTAATAGAGAGAAAAGCTTTTGAGCAGATTTGGGCTTGATTTCACTTCATTTGAACAGAAACACTATTTCAGCATTACTGGACTCAGAAAGCTGTAAACTGACAATCTTGATCATTGAAGTCCTAACATAAGTTTTTGTGTATATAACTTCTAACACATTAAAAACTGTCTTACAGCATTGCAGAAAACATTGTACTTCATAAGGCATAAGCTTGTTTCAGTTTGGCAAGATTTGCACTGAATACTGAATGAAACAGCTTTATCCAATAGAGAGAAAAGCTTTTGAGCAGATTTGGGCTTGATTTCACTTCATTTCAACAAAAACACTATTTCAGCATTACTGGACTCAGAAAGCTGTAAACTGACAATCTAGATCATTGAAGTCCTAACATAAGTTTTTGTGCATATAACTTCTAACACATTAAAAACTGTCTTACAGCATTGCAGAAAACATTGTACTTCATAAGGCATAAGCTTGTTTCAGTTTGGCAAGATTTGCACTGAATACTGAATGAAACAGCTTTATCTAATAGAGAGAAAAGCTTTTGAGCAGATTTGGGCTTGATTTCACTTCATATCAACAGAAACACTATTTCAGCATTACTGGACTCAGAAAGCTGTAAACTGACAATCTTGATCATTGAAGTCCTAACATAAGTTTTTGTGCATATAACTTCTAACACATTAAAAACTGTCTTACAGCATTGCAGAAAACATTGTACTTCATAAGGCATAAGCAGGTTTCAGTTTGGCAAGATTTGCACTGAATATTGAATGAAACAGCTTTCTCTAATAGAGAGAAAAGCTTTTGAGCAGATTTGGGCTTGATTTCACTTCATTTGAACAGAAACACTATTTCAACATTACTGGACTCAGAAAGCTGTAAACTGACAATCTTGATCATTGCAGTCCTAACATTAGTTTTTGTGTATATAACTTCTAACACATTAAAAACTGTCTTACAGCATTGCAGAAAACATTTTATTTCATAAGACATAAGCATGTTTCAGTTTGGCAAGATTTGCACTGAATACTGAATGAAACAGCTTTCTCTAATAGAGAGAAAAGCTTTTGAGCAGATTTGGGCTTGATTTCACTTCATTTGAACAGAAACACTATTTCAGCATTACTGGACTCAGAAAGCTGTAAACTGACAATCTTGATCATTGAAGTCCTAACATTAGTTTTTGTGCATATAACTTCTAACACATTAAAAACTGTCTTACAGCATTGCAGAAAACATTTTATTTCATAAGACATAAGCATGTTTCAGTTTGGCAAGATTTGCACTGAATATTGAATGAAACAGCTTTCTCTAATAGAGAGACAAGCTTTTGAGCAGATTTGAGCTAGATTTCACTTCATTTGAACAGAAACACTATTTCAGCATTACTGGACTCAGAAAGCTGTAAACTGACAATCTTGATCATTGAAGTCCTAACATTAGTTTTTGTGCATATAACTTCTAACACATTAAAAACTGTCTTACAGCATTGCAGAAAACATTGTATTTCATATGGCATAAGCATCTATCAGTTTTGCAAGATTTGCACTGAATACTGAATGAAACCGCATTCTCTAATAGAGAGAAAAGCTTTTGAGCAGATTTGGGCTTGATTTCACTTCATTTGAACAGAAACACTATTTCAGCATTACTGGACTCAGAAAGCTGTAAACTGACAATCTTGATCATTGAAGTCCTAACATAAGTTTTTGTGCACATAACTTCTAACACATTAAAAACTGTCTTACAGCATTGCAGAAAACATTGTACTTCATAAGGCATAAGCTTGTTTCAGTTTGGCTAGATTTGCACTGAATATTGAATGAAACAGCTTTCTCTAATGGAGAGAAAAGCTTTTGAGCAGATTTGGGCTTGATTTCACTTCATTTGAACAGAAACACTATTTCAACATTACTGGACTCAGAAAGCTGTAAACTGACAATCTTGATCATTGCAGTCCTAACATTAGTTTTTGTGCATATAACTTCTAACACATTAAAAACTGTCTTACAGCATTGCAGAAAACATTGTACTTCATAAGGCATAAGCTTGTTTCAGTTTGGCTAGATTTGCACTGAATATTGAATGAAACAGCTTTCTCTAATGGAGAGAAAAGCTTTTGAGCAGATTTGGGCTTGATTTCACTTCATTTGAACAGAAACACTATTTCAACATTACTGGACTCAGAAAGCTGTAAACTGACAATCTTGATCATTGCAGTCCTAACATTAGTTTTTGTGCATATAACTTCTAACACATTAAAAACTGTCTTACAGCATTGCAGAAAACATTTTACTTCATAAGGCATAAGCTTGTTTCAGTTTGGCAAGATTTGCACTGAATACTGAATGAAACAGCTTTATCCAATAGAGAGAAAAGCTTTTGAGCAGATTTGGGCTTGATTTCACTTCATTTCAACAAAAACACTATTTCAGCATTACTGGACTCAGAAAGCTGTAAACTGACAATCTTGATCATTGAAGTCCTAACATAAGTTTTTGTGCATATAACTTCTAACACATTAAAAACTGTCTTACAGCATTGCAGAAAACATTGTACTTCATAAGGCATAAGCTTGTTTCAGTTTGGCAAGATTTGCACTGAATACTGAATGAAACAGCTTTATCTAATAGAGAGAAAAGCTTTTGAGCAGATTTGGGCTTGATTTCACTTCATATCAACAGAAACACTATTTCAGCATTACTGGACTCAGAAAGCTGTAAACTGACAATCTTGATCATTGAAGTCCTAACATAAGTTTTTGTGCATATAACTTCTAACACATTAAAAACTGTCTTACAGCATTGCAGAAAACATTGTACTTCATAAGGCATAAGCAGGTTTCAGTTTGGCAAGATTTGCACTGAATATTGAATGAAACAGCTTTCTCTAATAGAGAGAAAAGCTTTTGAGCAGATTTGGGCTTGATTTCACTTCATTTGAACAGAAACACTATTTCAACATTACTGGACTCAGAAAGCTGTAAACTGACAATCTTGATCATTGCAGTCCTAACATTAGTTTTTGTGTATATAACTTCTAACACATTAAAAACTGTCTTACAGCATTGCAGAAAACATTTTATTTCATAAGACATAAGCATGTTTCAGTTTGGCAAGATTTGCACTGAATACTGAATGAAACAGCTTTCTCTAATAGAGAGAAAAGCTTTTGAGCAGATTTGGGCTTGATTTCACTTCATTTGAACAGAAACACTATTTCAGCATTACTGGACTCAGAAAGCTGTAAACTGACAATCTTGATCATTGAAGTCCTAACATTAGTTTTTGTGCATATAACTTCTAACACATTAAAAACTGTCTTACAGCATTGCAGAAAACATTTTATTTCATAAGACATAAGCATGTTTCAGTTTGGCAAGATTTGCACTGAATATTGAATGAAACAGCTTTCTCTAATAGAGAGACAAGCTTTTGAGCAGATTTGGGCTAGATTTCACTTCATTTGAACAGAAACACTATTTCAGCATTACTGGACTCAGAAAGCTGTAAACTGACAATCTTGATCATTGAAGTCCTAACATAAGTTTTTGTGTATATAACTTCTAACACATTAAAAACTGTCTTACAGCATTGCAGAAAACATTGTACTTCATAAGGCATAAGCTTGTTTCAGTTTGGCAAGATTTGCACTGAATACTGAATGAAACAGCTTTATCTAATAGAGAGAAAAGCTTTTGAGCAGATTTGGGCTTGATTTCACTTCATTTCAACAGAAACACTATTTCAGCATTACTGGACTCAGAAAGCTGTAAACTGACAATCTTGATCATTGAAGTCCTAACATAAGTTTTTGTGCATATAACTTCTAACACATTAAAAACTGTCTTACAGCATTGCAGAAAACATTGTACTTCATAAGGCATAAGCAGGTTTCAGTTTGGCAAGATTTGCACTGAATATTGAATGAAACAGCTTTCTATAATAGAGAGAAAAGCTTTTGAGCAGATTTGGGCTTGATTTCACTTCATTTGAACAGAAACACTATTTCAACATTACTGGACTCAGAAAGCTGTAAACTGACAATCTTGATCATTGCAGTCCTAACATTAGTTTTTGTGCATATAACTTCTAACACATTAAAAACTGTCTTACAAGCATTGCAGAAAACATTGTACTTCATAAGGCATAAGCTTGTTTCAGTTTGGCTAGATTTGCACTGAATATTGAATGAAACAGCTTTCTCTAATGGAGAGAAAAGCTTTTGAGCAGATTTGGGCTTGATTTCACTTCATTTGAACAGAAACACTATTTCAACATTACTGGACTCAGAAAGCTGTAAACTGACAATCTTGATCATTGCAGTCCTAACATTAGTTTTTGTGCATATAACTTCTAACACATTAAAAACTGTCTTACAGCATTGCAGAAAACATTTTATTTCATAAGACATAAGCATGTTTCAGTTTAGCAAGATTTGCACTGAATACTGAATGAAACAGCTTTCTCTAATAGAGAGAAAAGCTTTTGAGCAGATTTGGGCTTGATTTCACTTCATTTGAACAGAAACACTATTTCAGCATTACTGGACTCAGAAAGCTGTAAACTGACAATCTTGATCATTGAAGTCCTAACATAAGTTTTTGTGTATATAACTTCTAACACATTAAAAACTGTCTTACAGCATTGCAGAAAACATTGTACTTCATAAGGCATAAGCTTGTTTCAGTTTGGCAAGATTTGCACTGAATACTGAATGAAACAGATTTATCCAATAGAGAGAAAAGCTTTTGAGCAGATTTGGGCTTGATTTCACTTCATTTCAACAAAAACACTATTTCAGCATTACTGGACTCAGAAAGCTGTAAACTGACAATCTTGATCATTGAAGTCCTAACATAAGTTTTTGTGCATATAACTTCTAACACATTAAAAACTGTCTTACAGCATTGCAGAAAACATTGTACTTCATAAGGCATAAGCTTGTTTCAGTTTGGCAAGATTTGCACTGAATACTGAATGAAACAGCTTTATCTAATA
>NC_068413.1:31074209-31115677 GCF_023724105.1 Carassius gibelio | reverse complement strand
AATGCTGAAATAGTGTTTCTGTTCAAATGAAGTGAAATCAAGCCCAAATCTGCTCAAAAGCTTTTGTCTCTATTAGAGAATGCGGTTTCATTCAGTATTCAGTGCAAATCTTGCAAAACTGATAGATGCTTATGCCATATGAAATACAATGTTTTCTGCAATCCTCTAAGACAGTTTTTAATGTGTTAGAAGTTATATGCACAAAAACTAATGTTAGGACTTCAATGATCAAGATTGTCAGTTTACAGCTTTCTGAGTCCAGTAATGCTGAAATAGTGTTTCTGTTCAAATGAAGTGAAATCTAGCCCAAATCTGCTCAAAAGCTTGTCTCTCTATTAGAGAAAGCTGTTTCATTCAATATTCAGTGCAAATCTTGCCAAACTGAAACATGCTTATGTCTTATGAAATAAAATGTTTTCTGCAATGCTGTAAGACAGTTTTTAATGTGTTAGAAGTTATATGCACAAAAACTTATGTTAGGACTGCAATGATCAAGATTGTCAGTTTACAACTTTCTGAGTCCAGTAATGTTGAAATAGTGTTTCTGTTCAAATGAAGTGAAATCAAGCCCAAATCTGCTCAAAAGCTTTTCTCTCTATTAGAGAAAGCTGTTTCATTCAATATTCAGTGCAAATCTTGCCAAACTGAAACAAGCTTATGCCTTATGAAGTACAATGTTTTCTGCAATGCTGTAAGACAGTTTTTAATGTGTTAGAAGTTATATGCACAAAAACTTATGTTAGGACTTCAATGATCAAGATTGTCAGTTTACAGCTTTCTGAGTCCAGTAATGCTGAAATAGTGTTTCTGTTGAAATGAAGTGAAATCAAGCCCAAATCTGCTCAAAAGCTTTTCTGTCTATTAGATAAGGCTGTTTCATTCAGTATTCAGTGCAAATCTTGCCAAACTGAAACAAGCTTATGTCTTATGAAGTACAATGTTTTCTGCAATGCTGTAAGACAGTTTTTAATGTGTTAGAAGTTATATGCACAAAAACTTATGTTAGGACTTCAATGATCAAGATTGTCAGTTTACAGCTTTCTGAGTCCAGTAATGCTGAAATAGTGTTTCTGTTGAAATGAAGTGAAATCAAGCCCAAATCTGCTCAAAAGCTTTTCTCTCTATTAGATAAAGCTGTTTCATTCAGTATTCAGTGCAAATCTTGCCAAACTGAAACAAGCTTATGCCTTATGAAGTACAATGTTTTCTGCAATGCTGTAAGACAGTTTTTAATGTGTTAGAAGTTATATGCACAAAAACTTATGTTAGGACTGCAATGATCAAGATTGTCAGTTTACAGCTTTCTGAGTCCAGTAATGTTGAAATAGTGTTTCTGTTCAAATGAAGTGAAATCAAGCCCAAATCTGCTCAAAAGCTTTTCTCTCTATTAGAGAAAGCTGTTTCATTCAATATTCAGTGCAAATCTTGCCAAACTGAAACAAGCTTATGCCTTATGAAGTACAATGTTTTCTGCAATGCTGTAAGACAGTTTTTAATGTGTTAGAAGTTATATGCACAAAAACTTATGTTAGGACTTCAATGATCAAGATTGTCAGTTTACAGCTTTCTGAGTCCAGTAATGCTGAAATAGTGTTTCTGTTGAAATGAAGTGAAATCAAGCCCAAATCTGCTCAAAAGCTTTTCTCTCTATTAGATAAAGCTGTTTCATTCAGTATTCAGTGCAAATCTTGCCAAACTGAAACAAGCTTATGTCTTATGAAGTACAATGTTTTCTGCAATGCTGTAAGACAGTTTTTAATGTGTTAGAAGTTATATGCACAAAAACTAATGTTAGGACTGCAATGATCAAGATTGTCAGTTTACAGCTTTCTGAGTCCAGTAATGTTGAAATAGTGTTTCTGTTCAAATGAAGTGAAATCAAGCCCAAATCTGCTCAAAAGCTTTTCTCTCTATTAGAGAAAGCTGTTTCATTCAATATTCAGTGCAAATCTTGCCAAACTGAAACAAGCTTATGCCTTATGAAGTACAATGTTTTCTGCAATGCTGTAAGACAGTTTTTAATGTGTTAGAAGTTATATGCACAAAAACTAATGTTAGGACTGCAATGATCAAGATTGTCAGTTTACAGCTTTCTGAGTCCAGTAATGCTGAAATAGTGTTTCTGTTGAAATGAAGTGAAATCAAGCCCAAATCTGCTCAAAAGCTTTTCTCTCTATTAGATAAAGCTGTTTCATTCAGTATTCAGTGCAAATCTTGCCAAACTGAAACAAGCTTATGCCTTATGAAGTACAATGTTTTCTGCAATGCTGTAAGACAGTTTTTAATGTGTTAGAAGTTATATGCACAAAAACTTATGTTAGGACTTCAATGATCAAGATTGTCAGTTTACACCTTTCTGAGTCCAGTAATGCTGAAATAGTGTTTCTGTTGAAATGAAGTGAAATCAAGCCCAAATCTGCTCAAAAGCTTTTCTCTCTATTAGATAAGGCTGTTTCATTCAGTATTCAGTGCAAATCTTGCCAAACTGAAACAAGCTTATGTCTTATGAAGTACAATGTTTTCTGCAATGCTGTAAGACAGTTTTTAATGTGTTAGAAGTTATATGCACAAAAACTTATGTTAGGACTTCAATGATCAAGATTGTCAGTTTACAGCTTTCTGAGTCCAGTAATGCTGAAATAGTGTTTCTGTTGAAATGAAGTGAAATCAAGCCCAAATCTGCTCAAAAGCTTTTCTCTCTATTAGATAAAGCTGTTTCATTCAGTATTCAGTGCAAATCTTGCCAAACTGAAACAAGCTTATGCCTTATGAAGTACAATGTTTTCTGCAATGCTGTAAGACAGTTTTTAATGTGTTAGAAGTTATATGCACAAAAACTTATGTTAGGACTGCAATGATCAAGATTGTCAGTTTACAGCTTTCTGAGTCCAGTAATGTTGAAATAGTGTTTCTGTTCAAATGAAGTGAAATCAAGCCCAAATCTGCTCAAAAGCTTTTCTCTCTATTAGAGAAAGCTGTTTCATTCAATATTCAGTGCAAATCTTGCCAATCTGAAAGATGCTTATGCCTTATGAAATACAATGTTTTCTGCAATGCTGTAAGACAGTTTTTAATGTGTTAGAAGTTATATGCACAAAAACTTATGTTAGGACTTCAATGATCAAGATTGTCAGTTTACAGCTTTCTGAGTCCAGTAAAGTTGAAATGGTGCCTCTGTTCAAATGAAGTGAAATCAAGCCCAAATCTGCTCAAAAGCTTGTCTCTCTAATAGAGAAAGCTGTTTCATTCAGTATTCAGTGCAAATCTTGCCAAACTGAAAGATGCTTATGCCATATGAAATACAATGTTTTCTGCAATGCTGTAAGACAGTTTTTAATGTGTTAGAAGTTATATGCACAAAAACTTATGTTAGGACTTCAATGATCAAGATTGTCAGTTTACAGCTTTCTGAGTCCAGTAATGCTGAAATAGTGTTTCTGTTCAAATGAAGTGAAATCAAGCCCAAATCTGCTCAAAAGCTTTTCTCTCTATTAGAGAAAGCTGTTTCATTCAATATTCAGTGCAAATCTTGCCAAACTGAAACAAGCTTATGTCTTATGAAGTACAATGTTTTCTGCAATGCTGTAAGACAGTTTTTAATGTGTTAGAAGTTATATGCACAAAAACTTATGTTAGGACTTCAATGATCAAGATTGTCAGTTTACAGCTTTCTGAGTCCAGTAATGCTGAAATAGTGTTTCTGTTCAAATGAAGTGAAATCAAGCCCAAATCTGCTCAAAAGCTTTTCTCTCTATTAGAGAAAGCTGTTTCATTCAGTATTCAGTGCAAATCTTGCCAAACTGAAACATGCTTATGTCTTATGAAATAAAATGTTTTCTGCAATGCTGTAAGACAGTTTTTAATGTGTTAGAAGTTATATACACAAAAACTAATGTTAGGACTGCAATGATCAAGATTGTCAGTTTACAGCTTTCTGAGTCCAGTAATGTTGAAATAGTGTTTCTGTTCAAATGAAGTGAAATCAAGCCCAAATCTGCTCAAAAGCTTTTCTCTCTATTAGAGAAAGCTGTTTCATTCAATATTCAGTGCAAATCTTGCCAAACTGAAACAAGCTTATGCCATATGAAGTACAATGTTTTCTGCAATGCTGTAAGACAGTTTTTAATGTGTTAGAAGTTATATGCACAAAAACTAATGTTAGGACTTCAATGATCAAGATTGTCAGTTTACAGCTTTCTGAGTCCAGTAATGTTGAAATAGTGTTTCTGTTCAAATTAAGTGAAATCAAGCCCAAATCTGCTCAAAAGCTTTTCTCTCTATTAGAGAAAGCTGTTTCATTCAATATTCAGTGCAAATCTTGCCAAACTGAAACAAGCTTATGCCTTATGAAGTACAATGTTTTCTGCAATGCTGTAAGACAGTTTTTAATGTGTTAGAAGTTATATGCACAAAAACTTATGTTAGGACTTCAATGATCAAGATTGTCAGTTTACAGCTTTCTGAGTCCAGTAATGCTGAAATAGTGTTTCTGTTGAAATGAAGTGAAATCAAGCCCAAATCTGCTCAAAAGCTTTTCTCTCTATTAGATAAGGCTGTTTCATTCAGTATTCAGTGCAAATCTTGCCAAACTGAAACAAGCTTATTCCTTATGAAGTACAATGTTTTCTGCAATGCTGTAAGACAGTTTTTAATATGTTAGAAGTTATATGCACAAAAACTTATGTTAGGACTTCAATGATCAAGATTGTCAGTTTACAGCTTTCTGAGTCCAGTAATGCTGAAATAGTGTTTCTGTTCAAATGAAGTGAAATCAAGCCCAAATCTGCTCAAAAGCTTTTCTCTCTATTAGATAAAGCTGTTTCATTCAGTATTCAGTGCAAATCTTGCCAAACTGAAACAAGCTTATGTCTTATGAAATAAAATGTTTCCTGCAATGCTGTAAGACAGTTTTTAATGTGTTAGAAGTTATATACACAAAAACTTATGTTAGGACTTCAATGATCAAGATTGTCAGTTTACAGCTTTCTGAGTCCGGTAATGCTGAAATAGTGTTTCTGTTCAAATGAAGTGAAATCAAGCCCAAATCTGCTCAAAAGCTTTTCTCTCTATTAGAGAAAGCTGTTTCATTCAGTATTCAGTGCAAATCTTGCCAAACTGAAACATGCTTATGTCTTATGAAATAAAATGTTTTCTGCAATGCTGTAAGACAGTTTTTAATGTGTTAGAAGTTATATACACAAAAACTAATGTTAGGACTGCAATGATCAAGATTGTCAGTTTACAGCTTTCTGAGTCCAGTAATGTTGAAATAGTGTTTCTGTTCAAATGAAGTGAAATCAAGCCCAAATCTGCTCAAAACCTTTTCTCTCTATTAGAGAAAGCTGTTTCATTCAATATTCAGTGCAAATCTTGCCAAACTGAAACAAGCTTATGCCTTATGAAGTACAATGTTTTCTGCAATGCTGTAAGACAGTTTTTAATGTGTTAGAAGTTATATGCACAAAAACTAATGTTAGGACTGCAATGATCAAGATTGTCAGTTTACAGCTTTCTGAGTCCAGTAATGTTGAAATAGTTTTTCTGTTCAAATGAAGTGAAATCAAGCCCAAATCTGCTCAAAAGCTTTTCTCTCTATTAGAGAAAGCTGTTTCATTCAATATTCAGTGCAAATCTTGCCAAACTGAAACAAGCTTATGCCTTATGAAGTACAATGTTTTCTGCAATGCTGTAAGACAGTTTTTAATGTGTTAGAAGTTATATGCACAAAAACTAATGTTAGGACTGCAATGATCAAGATTGTCAGTTTACAGCTTTCTGAGTCCAGTAATGTTGAAATAGTGTTTCTGTTCAAATGAAGTGAAATCAAGCCCAAATCTGCTCAAAAGCTTTTCTCTCTATTAGAGAAAGCTGTTTCATTCAATATTCAGTGCAAATCTTGCCAAACTGAAACAAGCTTATGTCTTATGAAGTACAATGTTTTCTGCAATGCTGTAAGACAGTTTTTAATGTGTTAGAAGTTATATGCACAAAAACTTATGTTAAGACTTCAATGATCAAGATTGTCAGTTTACAGCTTTCTGAGTCCAGTAATGCTGAAATAGTGTTTCTGTTCAAATGAAGTGAAATCAAGCCCAAATCTGCTCAAAAGCTTGTCTCTCTAATAGAGAATGCGGTTTCATTCAGTATTCAGTGCAAATCTTGCCAAACTGAAACAAGCTTATGCCTTATGAAGTACAATGTTTTCTGCAATGCTGTAAGACAGTTTTTAATGTGTTAGAAGTTATATGCACAAAAACTTATGTTAGGACTGCAATGATCAAGATTGTCAGTTTACAGCTTTCTGAGTCCAGTAATGTTGAAATAGTGTTTCTGTTCAAATGAAGTGAAATCAAGCCCAAATCTGCTCAAAAGCTTTTCTCTCTATTAGAGAAAGCTGTTTCATTCAATATTCAGTGCAAATCTTGCCAAACTGAAACAAGCTTATGCCTTATGAAGTACAATGTTTTCTGCAATGCTGTAAGACAGTTTTTAATGTGTTAGAAGTTATATGCACAAAAACTTATGTTAGGACTTCAATGATCAAGATTGTCAGTTTACAGCTTTCTGAGTCCAGTAATGCTGAAATAGTGTTTCTGTTGAAATGAAGTGAAATCAAGCCCAAATCTGCTCAAAAGCTTTTCTCTCTATTAGATAAGGCTGTTTCATTCAGTATTCAGTGCAAATCTTGCCAAACTGAAACAAGCTTATGTCTTATGAAGTACAATGTTTTCTGCAATGCTGTAAGACAGTTTTTAATGTGTTAGAAGTTATATGCACAAAAACTTATGTTAGGACTTCAATGATCAAGATTGTCAGTTTACAGCTTTCTGAGTCCAGTAATGCTGAAATAGTGTTTCTGTTGAAATGAAGTGAAATCAAGCCCAAATCTGCTCAAAAGCTTTTCTCTCTATTAGATAAAGCTGTTTCATTCAGTATTCAGTGCAAATCTTGCCAAACTGAAACAAGCTTATGCCTTATGAAGTACAATGTTTTCTGCAATGCTGTAAGACAGTTTTTAATGTGTTAGAAGTTATATGCACAAAAACTTATGTTAGGACTGCAATGATCAAGATTGTCAGTTTACAGCTTTCTGAGTCCAGTAATGTTGAAATAGTGTTTCTGTTCAAATGAAGTGAAATCAAGCCCAAATCTGCTCAAAAGCTTTTCTCTCTATTAGAGAAAGCTGTTTCATTCAATATTCAGTGCAAATCTTGCCAAACTGAAACAAGCTTATGCCTTATGAAGTACAATGTTTTCTGCAATGCTGTAAGACAGTTTTTAATGTGTTAGAAGTTATATGCACAAAAACTTATGTTAGGACTTCAATGATCAAGATTGTCAGTTTACAGCTTTCTGAGTCCAGTAATGCTGAAATAGTGTTTCTGTTGAAATGAAGTGAAATCAAGCCCAAATCTGCTCAAAAGCTTTTCTCTCTATTAGATAAAGCTGTTTCATTCAGTATTCAGTGCAAATCTTGCCAAACTGAAACAAGCTTATGTCTTATGAAGTACAATGTTTTCTGCAATGCTGTAAGACAGTTTTTAATGTGTTAGAAGTTATATGCACAAAAACTAATGTTAGGACTGCAATGATCAAGATTGTCAGTTTACAGCTTTCTGAGTCCAGTAATGTTGAAATAGTGTTTCTGTTCAAATGAAGTGAAATCAAGCCCAAATCTGCTCAAAAGCTTTTCTCTCTATTAGAGAAAGCTGTTTCATTCAATATTCAGTGCAAATCTTGCCAAACTGAAACAAGCTTATGCCTTATGAAGTACAATGTTTTCTGCAATGCTGTAAGACAGTTTTTAATGTGTTAGAAGTTATATGCACAAAAACTAATGTTAGGACTGCAATGATCAAGATTGTCAGTTTACAGCTTTCTGAGTCCAGTAATGCTGAAATAGTGTTTCTGTTGAAATGAAGTGAAATCAAGCCCAAATCTGCTCAAAAGCTTTTCTCTCTATTAGATAAAGCTGTTTCATTCAGTATTCAGTGCAAATCTTGCCAAACTGAAACAAGCTTATGCCTTATGAAGTACAATGTTTTCTGCAATGCTGTAAGACAGTTTTTAATGTGTTAGAAGTTATATGCACAAAAACTTATGTTAGGACTTCAATGATCAAGATTGTCAGTTTACAGCTTTCTGAGTCCAGTAATGCTGAAATAGTGTTTCTGTTGAAATGAAGTGAAATCAAGCCCAAATCTGCTCAAAAGCTTTTCTCTCTATTAGATAAGGCTGTTTCATTCAGTATTCAGTGCAAATCTTGCCAAACTGAAACAAGCTTATGTCTTATGAAGTACAATGTTTTCTGCAATGCTGTAAGACAGTTTTTAATGTGTTAGAAGTTATATGCACAAAAACTTATGTTAGGACTTCAATGATCAAGATTGTCAGTTTACAGCTTTCTGAGTCCAGTAATGCTGAAATAGTGTTTCTGTTCAAATGAAGTGAAATCAAGCCCAAATCTGCTCAAAAGCTTTTCTCTCTATTAGATAAAGCTGTTTCATTCAGTATTCAGTGCAAATCTTGCCAAACTGAAACAAGCTTATGCCTTATGAAGTACAATGTTTTCTGCAATGCTGTAAGACAGTTTTTAATGTGTTAGAAGTTATATGCACAAAAACTTATGTTAGGACTGCAATGATCAAGATTGTCAGTTTACAGCTTTCTGAGTCCAGTAATGTTGAAATAGTGTTTCTGTTCAAATGAAGTGAAATCAAGCCCAAATCTGCTCAAAAGCTTTTCTCTCTATTAGAGAAAGCTGTTTCATTCAATATTCAGTGCAAATCTTGCCAAACTGAAACAAGCTTATGCCTTATGAAGTACAATGTTTTCTGCAATGCTGTAAGACAGTTTTTAATGTGTTAGAAGTTATATGTACAAAAACTTATGTTAGGACTTCAATGATCAAGATTGTCAGTTTACAGCTTTCTGAGTCCAGTAATGCTGAAATAGTGTTTCTGTTGAAATGAAGTGAAATCAAGCCCAAATCTGCTCAAAAGCTTTTCTCTCTATTAGATAAAGCTGTTTCATTCAGTATTCAGTGCAAATCTTGCCAAACTGAAACAAGCTTATGTCTTATGAAGTACAATGTTTTCTGCAATGCTGTAAGACAGTTTTTAATGTGTTAGAAGTTATATGCACAAAAACTTATGTTAGGACTTCAATGATCAAGATTGTCAGTTTACAGCTTTCTGAGTCCAGTAATGCTGAAATAGTGTTTCTGTTCAAATGAAGTGAAATCAAGCCCAAATCTGCTCAAAAGCTTTTCTCTCTATTAGAGAAAGCTGTTTCATTCAGTATTCAGTGCAAATCTTGCCAAACTGAAACATGCTTATGTCTTATGAAATAAAATGTTTTCTGCAATGCTGTAAGACAGTTTTTAATGTGTTAGAAGTTATATACACAAAAACTAATGTTAGGACTGCAATGATCAAGATTGTCAGTTTACAGCTTTCTGAGTCCAGTAATGTTGAAATAGTGTTTCTGTTCAAATGAAGTGAAATCAAGCCCAAATCTGCTCAAAAGCTTTTCTCTCTATTAGAGAAAGCTGTTTCATTCAATATTCAGTGCAAATCTTGCCAAACTGAAACAAGCTTATGCCTTATGAAGTACAATGTTTTCTGCAATGCTGTAAGACAGTTTTTAATGTGTTAGAAGTTATATGCACAAAAACTAATGTTAGGACTGCAATGATCAAGATTGTCAGTTTACAGCTTTCTGAGTCCAGTAATGTTGAAATAGTGTTTCTGTTCAAATGAAGTGAAATCAAGCCCAAATCTGCTCAAAAGCTTTTCTCTCTATTAGAGAAAGCTGTTTCATTCAATATTCAGTGCAAATCTTGCCAAACTGAAACAAGCTTATGCCTTATGAAGTACAATGTTTTCTGCAATGCTGTAAGACAGTTTTTAATGTGTTAGAAGTTATATGCACAAAAACTTATGTTAGGACTTCAATGATCAAGATTGTCAGTTTACAGCTTTCTGAGTCCAGTAATGCTGAAATAGTGTTTCTGTTGAAATGAAGTGAAATCAAGCCCAAATCTGCTCAAAAGCTTTTCTCTCTATTAGATAAAGCTGTTTCATTCAGTATTCAGTGCAAATCTTGCCAAACTGAAACAAGCTTATGTCTTATGAAGTACAATGTTTTCTGCAATGCTGTAAGACAGTTTTTAATGTGTTAGAAGTTATATGCACAAAAACTTATGTTAGGACTGCAATGATCAAGATTGTCAGTTTACAGCTTTCTGAGTCCAGTAATGTTGAAATAGTGTTTCTGTTCAAATGAAGTGAAATCAAGCCCAAATCTGCTCAAAAGCTTTTCTCTCTATTAGAGAAAGCTGTTTCATTCAATATTCAGTGCAAATCTTGCCAAACTGAAACAAGCTTATGCCTTATGAAGTACAATGTTTTCTGCAATGCTGTAAGACAGTTTTTAATGTGTTAGAAGTTATATGCACAAAAACTTATGTTAGGACTTCAATGATCAAGATTGTCAGTTTACAGCTTTCTGAGTCCAGTAATGTTGAAATAGTGTTTCTGTTGAAATGAAGTGAAATCAAGCCCAAATCTGCTCAAAAGCTTTTCTCTCTATTAGATAAGGCTGTTTCATTCAGTATTCAGTGCAAATCTTGCCAAACTGAAACAAGCTTATGTCTTATGAAGTACAATGTTTTCTGCAATGCTGTAAGACAGTTTTTAATGTGTTAGAAGTTATATACACAAAAACTAATGTTAGGACTGCAATGATCAAGATTGTCAGTTTACAGCTTTCTGAGTCCAGTAATGTTGAAATAGTGTTTCTGTTCAAATGAAGTGAAATCAAGCCCAAATCTGCTCAAAAGCTTTTCTCTCTATTAGAGAAAGCTGTTTCATTCAATATTCAGTGCAAATCTTGCCAAACTGAAACAAGCTTATGCCTTATGAAGTACAATGTTTTCTGCAATGCTGTAAGACAGTTTTTAATGTGTTAGAAGTTATATGCACAAAAACTAATGTTAGGACTGCAATGATCAAGATTGTCAGTTTACAGCTTTCTGAGTCCAGTAATGTTGAAATAGTGTTTCTGTTCAAATGAAGTGAAATCAAGCCCAAATCTGCTCAAAAGCTTTTCTCTCTATTAGAGAAAGCTGTTTCATTCAATATTCAGTGCAAATCTTGCCAAACTGAAACAAGCTTATGCCTTATGAAGTACAATGTTTTCTGCAATGCTGTAAGACAGTTTTTAATGTGTTAGAAGTTATATGCACAAAAACTTATGTTAGGACTTCAATGATCAAGATTGTCAGTTTACAGCTTTCTGAGTCCAGTAATGCTGAAATAGTGTTTCTGTTGAAATGAAGTGAAATCAAGCCCAAATCTGCTCAAAAGCTTTTCTCTCTATTAGATAAAGCTGTTTCATTCAGTATTCAGTGCAAATCTTGCCAAACTGAAACAAGCTTATGTCTTATGAAGTACAATGTTTTCTGCAATGCTGTAAGACAGTTTTTAATGTGTTAGAAGTTATATGCACAAAAACTTATGTTAGGACTTCAATGATCAAGATTGTCAGTTTACAGCTTTCTGAGTCCAGTAATGCTGAAATAGTGTTTCTGTTGAAATGAAGTGAAATCAAGCCCAAATCTGCTCAAAAGCTTTTCTCTCTATTAGATAAAGCTGTTTCATTCAGTATTCAGTGCAAATCTTGCCAAACTGAAACAAGCTTATGCCTTATGAAGTACAATGTTTTCTGCAATGCTGTAAGACAGTTTTTAATGTGTTAGAAGTTATATGCACAAAAACTTATGTTAGGACTGCAATGATCAAGATTGTCAGTTTACAGCTTTCTGAGTCCAGTAATGTTGAAATAGTGTTTCTGTTCAAATGAAGTGAAATCAAGCCCAAATCTGCTCAAAAGCTTTTCTCTCTATTAGAGAAAGCTGTTTCATTCAATATTCAGTGCAAATCTTGCCAATCTGAAAGATGCTTATGCCTTATGAAATACAATGTTTTCTGCAATGCTGTAAGACAGTTTTTAATGTGTTAGAAGTTATATGCACAAAAACTTATGTTAGGACTTCAATGATCAAGATTGTCAGTTTACAGCTTTCTGAGTCCAGTAAAGTTGAAATGGTGCCTCTGTTCAAATGAAGTGAAATCAAGCCCAAATCTGCTCAAAAGCTTGTCTCTCTAATAGAGAAAGCTGTTTCATTCAGTATTCAGTGCAAATCTTGCCAAACTGAAAGATGCTTATGCCATATGAAGTACAATGTTTTCTGCAATGCTGTAAGACAGTTTTTAATGTGTTAGAAGTTATATGCACAAAAACTTATGTTAGGACTGCAATGATCAAGATTGTCAGTTTACAGCTTTCTGAGTCCAGTAATGTTGAAATAGTGTTTCTGTTCAAATGAAGTGAAATCAAGCCCAAATCTGCTCAAAAGCTTTTCTCTCTATTAGAGAAAGCTGTTTCATTCAATATTCAGTGCAAATCTTGCCAATCTGAAAGATGCTTATGCCTTATGAAATACAATGTTTTCTGCAATGCTGTAAGACAGTTTTTAATGTGTTAGAAGTTATATGCACAAAAACTTATGTTAGGACTTCAATGATCAAGATTGTCAGTTTACAGCTTTCTGAGTCCAGTAAAGTTGAAATGGTGCCTCTGTTCAAATGAAGTGAAATCAAGCCCAAATCTGCTCAAAAGCTTGTCTCTCTAATAGAGAAAGCTGTTTCATTCAGTATTCAGTGCAAATCTTGCCAAACTGAAAGATGCTTATGCCATATGAAATACAATGTTTTCTGCAATGCTGTAAGACAGTTTTTAATGTGTTAGAAGTTATATGCACAAAAACTTATGTTAGGACTTCAATGATCAAGATTGTCAGTTTACAGCTTTCTGAGTCCAGTAATGCTGAAATAGTGTTTCTGTTCAAATGAAGTGAAATCAAGCCCAAATCTGCTCAAAAGCTTTTCTCTCTATTAGAGAAAGCTGTTTCATTCAATATTCAGTGCAAATCTTGCCAAACTGAAACAAGCTTATGTCTTATGAAGTACAATGTTTTCTGCAATGCTGTAAGACAGTTTTTAATGTGTTAGAAGTTATATGCACAAAAACTTATGTTAGGAATTCAATGATCAAGATTGTCAGTTTACAGCTTTCTGAGTCCAGTAATGCTGAAATAGTGTTTCTGTTCAAATGAAGTGAAATCAAGCCCAAATCTGCTCAAAAGCTTTTCTCTCTATTAGAGAAAGCTGTTTCATTCAGTATTCAGTGCAAATCTTGCCAAACTGAAACATGCTTATGTCTTATGAAATAAAATGTTTTCTGCAATGCTGTAAGACAGTTTTTAATGTGTTAGAAGTTATATACACAAAAACTAATGTTAGGACTGCAATGATCAAGATTGTCAGTTTACAGCTTTCTGAGTCCAGTAATGTTGAAATAGTGTTTCTGTTCAAATGAAGTGAAATCAAGCCCAAATCTGCTCAAAAGCTTTTCTCTCTATTAGAGAAAGCTGTTTCATTCAATATTCAGTGCAAATCTTGCCAAACTGAAACAAGCTTATGCCTTATGAAGTACAATGTTTTCTGCAATGCTGTAAGACAGTTTTTAATGTGTTAGAAGTTATATGCACAAAAACTAATGTTAGGACTGCAATGATCAAGATTGTCAGTTTACAGCTTTCTGAGTCCAGTAATGTTGAAATAGTGTTTCTGTTCAAATGAAGTGAAATCAAGCCCAAATCTGCTCAAAAGCTTTTCTCTCTATTAGAGAAAGCTGTTTCATTCAATATTCAGTGCAAATCTTGCCAAACTGAAACAAGCTTATGCCTTATGAAGTACAATGTTTTCTGCAATGCTGTAAGACAGTTTTTAATGTGTTAGAAGTTATATGCACAAAAACTTATGTTAGGACTTCAATGATCAAGATTGTCAGTTTACAGCTTTCTGAGTCCAGTAATGCTGAAATAGTGTTTCTGTTGAAATGAAGTGAAATCAAGCCCAAATCTGCTCAAAAGCTTTTCTCTCTATTAGATAAAGCTGTTTCATTCAGTATTCAGTGCAAATCTTGCCAAACTGAAACAAGCTTATGTCTTATGAAGTACAATGTTTTCTGCAATGCTGTAAGACAGTTTTTAATGTGTTAGAAGTTATATGCACAAAAACTTATGTTAGGACTGCAATGATCAAGATTGTCAGTTTACAGCTTTCTGAGTCCAGTAATGTTGAAATAGTGTTTCTGTTCAAATGAAGTGAAATCAAGCCCAAATCTGCTCAAAAGCTTTTCTCTCTATTAGAGAAAGCTGTTTCATTCAATATTCAGTGCAAATCTTGCCAAACTGAAACAAGCTTATGCCTTATGAAGTACAATGTTTTCTGCAATGCTGTAAGACAGTTTTTAATGTGTTAGAAGTTATATGCACAAAAACTTATGTTAGGACTTCAATGATCAAGATTGTCAGTTTACAGCTTTCTGAGTCCAGTAATGCTGAAATAGTGTTTCTGTTGAAATGAAGTGAAATCAAGCCCAAATCTGCTCAAAAGCTTTTCTCTCTATTAGATAAAGCTGTTTCATTCAGTATTCAGTGCAAATCTTGCCAAACTGAAACAAGCTTATGCCTTATGAAGTACAATGTTTTCTGCAATGCTGTAAGACAGTTTTTAATGTGTTAGAAGTTATATGCACAAAAACTTATGTTAGGACTGCAATGATCAAGATTGTCAGTTTACAGCTTTCTGAGTCCAGTAATGTTGAAATAGTGTTTCTGTTCAAATGAAGTGAAATCAAGCCCAAATCTGCTCAAAAGCTTTTCTCTCTATTAGAGAAAGCTGTTTCATTCAATATTCAATGCAAATCTTGCCAAACTGAAACAAGCTTATGCCTTATGAAGTACAATGTTTTCTGCAATGCTGTAAGACAGTTTTTAATGTGTTAGAAGTTATATGCACAAAAACTTATGTTAGGACTTCAATGATCAAGATTGTCAGTTTACAGCTTTCTGAGTCCAGTAATGCTGAAATAGTGTTTCTGTTGAAATGAAGTGAAATCAAGCCCAAATCTGCTCAAAAGCTTTTCTCTCTATTAGATAAAGCTGTTTCATTCAGTATTCAGTGCAAATCTTGCCAAACTGAAACAAGCTTATGTCTTATGAAGTACAATGTTTTCTGCAATGCTGTAAGACAGTTTTTAATGTGTTAGAAGTTATATACACAAAAACTAATGTTAGGACTGCAATGATCAAGATTGTCAGTTTACAGCTTTCTGAGTCCAGTAATGTTGAAATAGTGTTTCTGTTCAAATGAAGTGAAATCAAGCCCAAATCTGCTCAAAAGCTTTTCTCTCTATTAGAGAAAGCTGTTTCATTCAATATTCAGTGCAAATCTTGCCAAACTGAAACAAGCTTATGCCTTATGAAGTACAATGTTTTCTGCAATGCTGTAAGACAGTTTTTAATGTGTTAGAAGTTATATGCACAAAAACTAATGTTAGGACTGCAATGATCAAGATTGTCAGTTTACAGCTTTCTGAGTCCAGTAATGTTGAAATAGTGTTTCTGTTCAAATGAAGTGAAATCAAGCCCAAATCTGCTCAAAAGCTTTTCTCTCTATTAGAGAAAGCTGTTTCATTCAATATTCAGTGCAAATCTTGCCAAACTGAAACAAGCTTATGCCTTATGAAGTACAATGTTTTCTGCAATGCTGTAAGACAGTTTTTAATGTGTTAGAAGTTATATGCACAAAAACTTATGTTAGGACTTCAATGATCAAGATTGTCAGTTTACAGCTTTCTGAGTCCAGTAATGTTGAAATAGTGTTTCTGTTGAAATGAAGTGAAATCAAGCCCAAATCTGCTCAAAAGCTTTTCTCTCTATTAGATAAAGCTGTTTCATTCAGTATTCAGTGCAAATCTTGCCAAACTGAAACAAGCTTATGCCTTATGAAGTACAATGTTTTCTGCAATGCTGTAAGACAGTTTTTAATGTGTTAGAAGTTATATGCACAAAAACTTATGTTAGGACTGCAATGATCAAGATTGTCAGTTTACAGCTTTCTGAGTCCAGTAATGTTGAAATAGTGTTTCTGTTCAAATGAAGTGAAATCAAGCCCAAATCTGCTCAAAAGCTTTTCTCTCTATTAGAGAAAGCTGTTTCATTCAATATTCAGTGCAAATCTTGCCAATCTGAAAGATGCTTATGCCTTATGAAATACAATGTTTTCTGCAATGCTGTAAGACAGTTTTTAATGTGTTAGAAGTTATATGCACAAAAACTTATGTTAGGACTTCAATGATCAAGATTGTCAGTTTACAGCTTTCTGAGTCCAGTAAAGTTGAAATGGTGCCTCTGTTCAAATGAAGTGAAATCAAGCCCAAATCTGCTCAAAAGCTTGTCTCTCTAATAGAGAAAGCTGTTTCATTCAGTATTCAGTGCAAATCTTGCCAAACTGAAAGATGCTTATGCCATATGAAATACAATGTTTTCTGCAATGCTGTAAGACAGTTTTTAATGTGTTAGAAGTTATATGCACAAAAACTTATGTTAGGACTTCAATGATCAAGATTGTCAGTTTACAGCTTTCTGAGTCCAGTAATGCTGAAATAGTGTTTCTGTTCAAATGAAGTGAAATCAAGCCCAAATCTGCTCAAAAGCTTTTCTCTCTATTAGAGAAAGCTGTTTCATTCAGTATTCAGTGCAAATCTTGCCAAACTGAAACATGCTTATGTCTTATGAAATAAAATGTTTTCTGCAATGCTGTAAGACAGTTTTTAATGTGTTAGAAGTTAAATACACAAAAACTAATGTTAGGACTGCAATGATCAAGATTGTCAGTTTACAGCTTTCTGAGTCCAGTAATGTTGAAATAGTGTTTCTGTTCAAATGAAGTGAAATCAAGCCCAAATCTGCTCAAAAGCTTTTCTCTCTATTAGAGAAAGCTGTTTCATTCAATATTCAGTGCAAATCTTGCCAAACTGAAACAAGCTTATGCCTTATGAAGTACAATGTTTTCTGCAATGCTGTAAGACAGTTTTTAATGTGTTAGAAGTTATATGCACAAAAACTTATGTTAGGACTTCAATGATCAAGATTGTCAGTTTACAGCTTTCTGAGTCCAGTAATGCTGAAATAGTGTTTCTGTTGAAATGAAGTGAAATCAAGCCCAAATCTGCTCAAAAGCTTTTCTCTCTATTAGATAAAGCTGTTTCATTCAGTATTCATTGCAAATCTTGCCAAACTGAAACAAGCTTATGACTTATGAAGTACAATGTTTTCTGCAATGCTGTAAGACAGTTTTTAATGTGTTAGAAGTTATATGCACAAAAACTTATGTTAGGACTGCAATGATCAAGATTGTCAGTTTACAGCTTTCTGAGTCCAGTAATGTTGAAATAGTGTTTCTGTTCAAATGAAGTGAAATCAAGCCCAAATCTGCTCAAAAGCTTTTCTCTCTATTAGAGAAAGCTGTTTCATTCAATATGCAGTGCAAATCTTGCCAAACTGAAACAAGCTTATGCCTTATGAAGTACAATGTTTTCTGCAATGCTGTAAGACAGTTTTTAATGTGTTAGAAGTTATATGCACAAAAACTTATGTTAGGACTTCAATGATCAAGATTGTCAGTTTACAGCTTTCTGAGTCCAGTAATGCTGAAATAGTGTTTCTGTTGAAATGAAGTGAAATCAAGCCCAAATCTGCTCAAAAGCTTTTCTCTCTATTAGATAAGGCTGTTTCATTCAGTATTCAGTGCAAATCTTGCCAAACTGAAACAAGCTTATGTCTTATGAAGTACAATGTTTTCTGCAATGCTGTAAGACAGTTTTTAATGTGTTAGAAGTTATATGCACAAAAACTTATGTTAGGACTGCAATGATCAAGATTGTCAGTTTACAGCTTTCTGAGTCCAGTAATGTTGAAATAGTGTTTCTGTTCAAATGAAGTGAAATCAAGCCCAAATCTGCTCAAAAGCTTTTCTCTCTATTAGAGAAAGCTGTTTCATTCAATATTCAGTGCAAATCTTGCCAAACTGAAACAAGCTTATGTCTTATGAAGTACAATGTTTTCTGCAATGCTGTAAGACAGTTTTTAATGTGTTAGAAGTTATATGCACAAAAACTTATGTTAGGACTTCAATGATCAAGATTGTCAGTTTACAGCTTTCTGAGTCCAGTAATGCTGAAATAGTGTTTCTGTTCAAATGAAGTGAAATCAAGCCCAAATCTGCTCAAAAGCTTGTCTCTCTAATAGAGAATGCGGTTTCATTCAGTATTCAGTGCAAATCTTGCCAAACTGATAGATGCTTATGCCATATGAAATACAATGATTTCTGCAATGCTGTAAGACAGTTTTTAATGTGTTAGAAGTTATATGCACAAAAACTTATGTTAGGACTTCAATGATCAAGATTGTCAGTTTACAGCTTTCTGAGTCCAGTAATGCTGAAATAGTGCTTCTGTTCAAATGAAGTGAAATCTAGCCCAAATCTGCTCAAAAGCTTTTCTCTCTATTAGAGAAAGCTGTTTCATTCAGTATTCAGTGCAAATCTTGCCAAACTGAAACATGCTTATGTCTTATGAAATAAAATGTTTTCTGCAATGCTGTAAGACAGTTTTTAATGTGTTAGAAGTTATATACACAAAAACTAATGTTAGGACTGCAATGATCAAGATTGTCAGTTTACAGCTTTCTGAGTCCAGTAATGTTGAAATAGTGTTTCTGTTCAAATGAAGTGAAATCAAGCCCAAATCTGCTCAAAAGCTTTTCTCTCTATTAGAGAAAGCTGTTTCATTCAATATTCAGTGCAAATCTTGCCAAACTGAAACATGCTTATGTCTTATGAAATAAAATGTTTTCTGCAATGCTGTAAGACAGTTTTTAATGTGTTAGAAGTTATATACACAAAAACTAATGTTAGGACTGCAATGATCAAGATTGTCAGTTTACAGCTTTCTGAGTCCAGTAATGTTGAAATAGTGTTTCTGTTCAAATGAAGTGAAATCAAGCCCAAATCTGCTCAAAAGCTTTTCTCTCTATTAGAGAAAGCTGTTTCATTCAATATTCAGTGCAAATCTTGCCAAACTGAAACAAGCTTATGCCTTATGAAGTACAATGTTTTCTGCAATGCTGTAAGACAGTTTTTAATGTGTTAGAAGTTATATGCACAAAAACTAATGTTAGGACTGCAATGATCAAGATTGTCAGTTTACAGCTTTCTGAGTCCAGTAATGTTGAAATAGTGTTTCTGTTCAAATGAAGTGAAATCAAGCCCAAATCTGCTCAAAAGCTTTTCTCTCTATTAGAGAAAGCTGTTTCATTCAATATTCAGTGCAAATCTTGCCAAACTGAAACAAGCTTATGCCTTATGAAGTACAATGTTTTCTGCAATGCTGTAAGACAGTTTTTAATGTGTTAGAAGTTATATGCACAAAAACTAATGTTAGGACTGCAATGATCAAGATTGTCAGTTTACAGCTTTCTGAGTCCAGTAATGTTGAAATAGTGTTTCTGTTCAAATGAAGTGAAATCAAGCCCAAATCTGCTCAAAAGCTTTTCTCTCTATTAGAGAAAGCTGTTTCATTCAATATTCAGTGCAAATCTTGCCAAACTGAAACAAGCTTATGCCTTATGAAGTACAATGTTTTCTGCAATGCTGTAAGACAGTTTTTAATGTGTTAGAAGTTATATGCACAAAAACTTATGTTAGGACTTCAATGATCAAGATTGTCAGTTTACAGCTTTCTGAGTCCAGTAATGCTGAAATAGTGTTTCTGTTGAAATGAAGTGAAATCAAGCCCAAATCTGCTCAAAAGCTTTTCTCTCTATTAGATAAGGCTGTTTCATTCAGTATTCAGTGCAAATCTTGCCAAACTGAAACAAGCTTATGTCTTATGAAGTACAATGTTTTCTGCAATGCTGTAAGACAGTTTTTAATGTGTTAGAAGTTATATGCACAAAAACTTATGTTAGGACTTCAATGATCAAGATTGTCAGTTTACAGCTTTCTGAGTCCAGTAATGCTGAAATAGTGTTTCTGTTGAAATGAAGTGAAATCAAGCCCAAATCTGCTCAAAAGCTTTTCTCTCTATTAGATAAAGCTGTTTCATTCAGTATTCATTGCAAATCTTGCCAAACTGAAACAAGCTTATGCCTTATGAAGTACAATGTTTTCTGCAATGCTGTAATACAGTTTTTAATGTGTTAGAAGTTATATGCACAAAAACTTATGTTAGGACTGCAATGATCAAGATTGTCAGTTTACAGCTTTCTGAGTCCAGTAATGTTGAAATAGTGTTTCTGTTCAAATGAAGTGAAATCAAGCCCAAATTGCTCAAAAGCTTTTCTCTCTATTAGAGAAAGCTGTTTCATTCAATATTCAGTGCAAATCTTGCCAAACTGAAACAAGCTTATGCCTTATGAAGTACAATGTTTTCTGCAATGCTGTAAGACAGTTTTTAATGTGTTAGAAGTTATATGCACAAAAACTTATGTTAGGACTTCAATGATCAAGATTGTCAGTTTACAGCTTTCTGAGTCCAGTAATGCTGAAATAGTGTTTCTGTTGAAATGAAGTGAAATCAAGCCCAAATCTGCTCAAAAGCTTTTCTCTCTATTAGATAAGGCTGTTTCATTCAGTATTCAGTGCAAATCTTGCCAAACTGAAACAAGCTTATGTCTTATGAAGTACAATGTTTTCTGCAATGCTGTAAGACAGTTTTTAAATGTGTTAGAAGTTATATGCACAAAAACTTATGTTAGGACTGCAATGATCAAGATTGTCAGTTTACAGCTTTCTGAGTCCAGTAATGTTGAAATAGTGTTTCTGTTCAAATGAAGTGAAATCAAGCCCAAATCTGCTCAAAAGCTTTTCTCTCTATTAGAGAAAGCTGTTTCATTCAATATTCAGTGCAAATCTTGCCAAACTGAAACAAGCTTATGCCTTATGAAGTACAATGTTTTCTGCAATGCTGTAAGACAGTTTTTAATGTGTTAGAAGTTATATGCACAAAAACTTATGTTAGGACTTCAATGATCAAGATTGTCAGTTTACAGCTTTCTGAGTCCAGTAATGCTGAAATAGTGTTTCTGTTGAAATGAAGTGAAATCAAGCCCAAATCTGCTCAAAAGCTTTCTCTCTATTAGATAAAGCTGTTTCATTCAGTATTCAGTGCAAATCTTGCCAAACTGAAACAAGCTTATGTCTTATGAAGTACAATGTTTTCTGCAATGCTGTAAGACAGTTTTTAATGTGTTAGAAGTTATATGCACAAAAACTTATGTTAGGACTTCAATGATCAAGATTGTCAGTTTACAGCTTTCTGAGTCCAGTAATGCTGAAATAGTGTTTCTGTTCAAATGAAGTGAAATCAAGCCCAAATCTGCTCAAAAGCTTTTCTCTCTATTAGAGAAAGCTGTTTCATTCAGTATTCAGTGCAAATCTTGCCAAACTGAAACATGCTTATGTCTTATGAAATAAAATGTTTTCTGCAATGCTGTAAGACAGTTTTTAATGTGATAGAAGTTATATACACAAAAACTAATGTTAGGACTGCAATGATCAAGATTGTCAGTTTACAGCTTTCTGAGTCCAGTAATGTTGAAATAGTGTTTCTGTTCAAATGAAGTGAAATCAAGCCCAAATCTGCTCAAAAGCTTTTCTCTCTATTAGAGAAAGCTGTTTCATTCAATATTCAGTGCAAATCTTGCCAAACTGAAACAAGCTTATGCCTTATGAAGTACAATGTTTTCTGCAATGCTGTAAGACAGTTTTTAATGTGTTAGAAGTTATATGCACAAAAACTAATGTTAGGACTGCAATGATCAAGATTGTCAGTTTACAGCTTTCTGAGTCCAGTAATGTTGAAATAGTGTTTCTGTTCAAATGAAGTGAAATCAAGCCCAAATCTGCTCAAAAGCTTTTCTCTCTATTAGAGAAAGCTGTTTCATTCAATATTCAGTGCAAATCTTGCCAAACTGAAACAAGCTTATGCCTTATGAAGTACAATGTTTTCTGCAATGCTGTAAGACAGTTTTTAATGTGTTAGAAGTTATATGCACAAAAACTAATGTTAGGACTGCAATGATCAAGATTGTCAGTTTACAGCTTTCTGAGTCCAGTAATGTTGAAATAGTGTTTCTGTTCAAATGAAGTGAAATCAAGCCCAAATCTGCTCAAAAGCTTTTCTCTCTATTAGAGAAAGCTGTTTCATTCAATATTCAGTGCAAATCTTGCCAAACTGAAACAAGCTTATGCCTTATGAAGTACAATGTTTTCTGCAATGCTGTAAGACAGTTTTTAATGTGTTAGAAGTTATATGCACAAAAACTTATGTTAGGACTTCAATTATCAAGATTGTCAGTTTACAGCTTTCTGAGTCCAGTAATGCTGAAATAGTGTTTCTGTTGAAATGAAGTGAAATCAAGCCCAAATCTGCTCAAAAGCTTTTCTCTCTATTAGAGAAAGCTGTTTCATTCAATATTCAGTGCAAATCTTGCCAAACTGAAACAAGCTTATGCCTTATGAAGTACAATGTTTTCTGCAATGCTGTAAGACAGTTTTTAATGTGTTAGAAGTTATATGCACAAAAACTAATGTTAGGACTGCAATGATCAAGATTGTCAGTTTACAGCTTTCTGAGTCCAGTAATGTTGAAATAGTGTTTCTGTTCAAATGAAGTGAAATCAAGCCCAAATCTGCTCAAAAGCTTTTCTCTCTATTAGAGAAAGCTGTTTCATTCAATATTCAGTGCAAATCTTGCCAAACTGAAACAAGCTTATGCCTTATGAAGTACAATGTTTTCTGCAATGCTGTAAGACAGTTTTTAATGTGTTAGAAGTTATATGCACAAAAACTTATGTTAGGACTTCAATGATCAAGATTGTCAGTTTACAGCTTTCTGAGTCCAGTAATGCTGAAATAGTGTTTCTGTTGAAATGAAGTGAAATCAAGCCCAAATCTGCTCAAAAGCTTTTCTCTCTATTAGATAAGGCTGTTTCATTCAGTATTCAGTGCAAATCTTGCCAAACTGAAACAAGCTTATGTCTTATGAAGTACAATGTTTTCTGCAATGCTGTAAGACAGTTTTTAATGTGTTAGAAGTTATATGCACAAAAACTTATGTTAGGACTGCAATGATCAAGATTGTCAGTTTACAGCTTTCTGAGTCCAGTAATGTTGAAATAGTGTTTCTGTTCAAATGAAGTGAAATCAAGCCCAAATCTGCTCAAAAGCTTTTCTCTCTATTAGAGAAAGCTGTTTCATTCAATATTCAATGCAAATCTTGCCAAACTGAAACAAGCTTATGCCTTATGAAGTACAATGTTTTCTGCAATGCTGTAAGACAGTTTTTAATGTGTTAGAAATTATATGCACAAAAACTTATGTTAGGACTTCAATGATCAAGATTGTCAGTTTACAGCTTTCTGAGTCCAGTAATGCTGAAATAGTGTTTCTGTTGAAATGAAGTGAAATCAAGCCCAAATCTGCTCAAAAGCTTTTCTCTCTATTAGATAAAGCTGTTTCATTCAGTATTCAGTGCAAATCTTGCCAAACTGAAACAAGCTTATGTCTTATGAAGTACAATGTTTTCTGCAATGCTGTAAGACAGTTTTTAATGTGTTAGAAGTTATATGCACAAAAACTTATGTTAGGACTTCAATGATCAAGATTGTCAGTTTACAGCTTTCTGAGTCCAGTAATGCTGAAATAGTGTTTCTGTTCAAATGAAGTGAAATCAAGCCCAAATCTGCTCAAAAGCTTTTCTCTCTATTAGAGAAAGCTGTTTCATTCAGTATTCAGTGCAAATCTTGCCAAACTGAAACATGCTTATGTCTTATGAAATAAAATGTTTTCTGCAATGCTGTAAGACAGTTTTTAATGTGTTAGAAGTTATATACACAAAAACTAATGTTAGGACTGCAATGATCAAGATTGTCAGTTTACAGCTTTCTGAGTCCAGTAATGTTGAAATAGTGTTTCTGTTCAAATGAAGTGAAATCAAGCCCAAATCTGCTCAAAAGCTTTTCTCTCTATTAGAGAAAGCTGTTTCATTCAATATTCAGTGCAAATCTTGCCAAACTGAAACAAGCTTATGCCTTATGAAGTACAATGTTTTCTGCAATGCTGTAAGACAGTTTTTAATGTGTTAGAAGTTATATGCACAAAAACTAATGTTAGGACTGCAATGATCAAGATTGTCAGTTTACAGCTTTCTGAGTCCAGTAATGTTGAAATAGTGTTTCTGTTCAAATGAAGTGAAATCAAGCCCAAATCTGCTCAAAAGCTTTTCTCTCTATTAGAGAAAGCTGTTTCATTCAATATTCAGTGCAAATCTTGCCAAACTGAAACAAGCTTATGCCTTATGAAGTACAATGTTTTCTGCAATGCTGTAAGACAGTTTTTAATGTGTTAGAAGTTATATGCACAAAAACTTATGTTAGGACTTCAATGATCAAGATTGTCAGTTTACAGCTTTCTGAGTCCAGTAATGCTGAAATAGTGTTTCTGTTGAAATGAAGTGAAATCAAGCCCAAATCTGCTCAAAAGCTTTTCTCTCTATTAGATAAAGCTGTTTCATTCAGTATTCAGTGCAAATCTTGCCAAACTGAAACAAGCTTATGTCTTATGAAGTACAATGTTTTCTGCAATGCTGTAAGACAGTTTTTAATGTGTTAGAAGTTATATGCACAAAAACTTATGTTAGGACTTCAATGATCAAGATTGTCAGTTTACAGCTTTCTGAGTCCAGTAATGCTGAAATAGTGTTTCTGTTGAAATGAAGTGAAATCAAGCCCAAATCTGCTCAAAAGCTTTTCTCTCTATTAGATAAAGCTGTTTCATTCAGTATTCAGTGCAAATCTTGCCAAACTGAAACAAGCTTATGCCTTATGAAGTACAATGTTTTCTGCAATGCTGTAAGACAGTTTTTAATGTGTTAGAAGTTATATGCACAAAAACTTATGTTAGGACTTCAATGATCAAGATTGTCAGTTTACAGCTTTCTGAGTCCAGTAATGCTGAAATAGTGTTTCTGTTCAAATGAAGTGAAATCAAGCCCAAATCTGCTCAAAAGCTTTTCTCTCTATTAGAGAAAGCTGTTTCATTCAGTATTCAGTGCAAATCTTGCCAAACTGAAACATGCTTATGTCTTATGAAATAAAATGTTTTCTGCAATGCTGTAAGACAGTTTTTAATGTGTTAGAAGTTATATACACAAAAACTAATGTTAGGACTGCAATGATCAAGATTGTCAGTTTACAGCTTTCTGAGTCCAGTAATGTTGAAATAGTGTTTCTGTTCAAATGAAGTGAAATCAAGCCCAAATCTGCTCAAAAGCTTTTCTCTCTATTAGAGAAAGCTGTTTCATTCAATATTCAGTGCAAATCTTGCCAAACTGAAACAAGCTTATGCCTTATGAAGTACAATGTTTTCTGCAATGCTGTAAGACAGTTTTTAATGTGTTAGAAGTTATATGCACAAAAACTAATGTTAGGACTGCAATGATCAAGATTGTCAGTTTACAGCTTTCTGAGTCCAGTAATGTTGAAATAGTGTTTCTGTTCAAATGAAGTGAAATCAAGCCCAAATCTGCTCAAAAGCTTTTCTCTCTATTAGAGAAAGCTGTTTCATTCAATATTCAGTGCAAATCTTGCCAAACTGAAACAAGCTTATGCCTTATGAAGTACAATGTTTTCTGCAATGCTGTAAGACAGTTTTTAATGTGTTAGAAGTTATATGCACAAAAACTTATGTTAGGACTTCAATGATCAAGATTGTCAGTTTACAGCTTTCTGAGTCCAGTAATGCTGAAATAGTGTTTCTGTTGAAATGAAGTGAAATCAAGCCCAAATCTGCTCAAAAGCTTTTCTCTCTATTAGATAAAGCTGTTTCATTCAGTATTCAGTGCAAATCTTGCCAAACTGAAACAAGCTTATGTCTTATGAAGTACAATGTTTTCTGCAATGCTGTAAGACAGTTTTTAATGTGTTAGAAGTTATATGCACAAAAACTTATGTTAGGACTTCAATGATCAAGATTGTCAGTTTACAGCTTTCTGAGTCCAGTAATGCTGAAATAGTGTTTCTGTTGAAATGAAGTGAAATCAAGCCCAAATCTGCTCAAAAGCTTTTCTCTCTATTAGATAAAGCTGTTTCATTCAGTATTCAGTGCAAATCTTGCCAAACTGAAACAAGCTTATGCCTTATGAAGTACAATGTTTTCTGCAATGCTGTAAGACAGTTTTTAATGTGTTAGAAGTTATATGCACAAAAACTTATGTTAGGACTGCAATGATCAAGATTGTCAGTTTACAGCTTTCTGAGTCCAGTAATGTTGAAATAGTGTTTCTGTTCAAATGAAGTGAAATCAAGCCCAAATCTGCTCAAAAGCTTTTCTCTCTATTAGAGAAAGCTGTTTCATTCAATATTCAGTGCAAATCTTGCCAATCTGAAAGATGCTTATGCCTTATGAAATACAATGTTTTCTGCAATGCTGTAAGACAGTTTTTAATGTGTTAGAAGTTATATGCACAAAAACTTATGTTAGGACTTCAATGATCAAGATTGTCAGTTTACAGCTTTCTGAGTCCAGTAAAGTTGAAATGGTGCCTCTGTTCAAATGAAGTGAAATCAAGCCCAAATCTGCTCAAAAGCTTGTCTCTCTAATAGAGAAAGCTGTTTCATTCAGTATTCAGTGCAAATCTTGCCAAACTGAAAGATGCTTATGCCATATGAAATACAATGTTTTCTGCAATGCTGTAAGACAGTTTTTAATGTGTTAGAAGTTATATGCACAAAAACTTATGTTAGGACTTCAATGATCAAGATTGTCAGTTTACAGCTTTCTGAGTCCAGTAATGCTGAAATAGTGTTTCTGTTCAAATGAAGTGAAATCAAGCCCAAATCTGCTCAAAAGCTTTTCTCTCTATTAGAGAAAGCTGTTTCATTCAGTATTCAGTGCAAATCTTGCCAAACTGAAACATGCTTATGTCTTATGAAATAAAATGTTTTCTGCAATGCTGTAAGACAGTTTTTAATGTGTTAGAAGTTATATACACAAAAACTAATGTTAGGACTGCAATGATCAAGATTGTCAGTTTACAGCTTTCTGAGTCCAGTAATGTTGAAATAGTGTTTCTGTTCAAATGAAGTGAAATCAAGCCCAAATCTGCTCAAAAGCTTTTCTCTCTATTAGAGAAAGCTGTTTCATTCAATATTCAGTGCAAATCTTGCCAAACTGAAACAAGCTTATGCCTTATGAAGTACAATGTTTTCTGCAATGCTGTAAGACAGTTTTTAATGTGTTAGAAGTTATATGCACAAAAACTAATGTTAGGACTGCAATGATCAAGATTGTCAGTTTACAGCTTTCTGAGTCCAGTAATGTTGAAATAGTGTTTCTGTTCAAATGAAGTGAAATCAAGCCCAAATCTGCTCAAAAGCTTTTCTCTCTATTAGAGAAAGCTGTTTCATTCAATATTCAGTGCAAATCTTGCCAAACTGAAACAAGCTTATGCCTTATGAAGTACAATGTTTTCTGCAATGCTGTAAGACAGTTTTTAATGTGTTAGAAGTTATATGCACAAAAACTAATGTTAGGACTGCAATGATCAAGATTGTCAGTTTACAGCTTTCTGAGTCCAGTAATGTTGAAATAGTGTTTCTGTTCAAATGAAGTGAAATCAAGCCCAAATCTGCTCAAAAGCTTTTCTCTCTATTAGAGAAAGCTGTTTCATTCAATATTCAGTGCAAATCTTGCCAAACTGAAACAAGCTTATGCCTTATGAAGTACAATGTTTTCTGCAATGCTGTAAGACAGTTTTTAATGTGTTAGAAGTTATATGCACAAAAACTTATGTTAGGACTTCAATGATCAAGATTGTCAGTTTACAGCTTTCTGAGTCCAGTAATGCTGAAATAGTGTTTCTGTTGAAATGAAGTGAAATCAAGCCCAAATCTGCTCAAAAGCTTTTCTCTCTATTAGAGAAAGCTGTTTCATTCAATATTCAGTGCAAATCTTGCCAAACTGAAACAAGCTTATGCCTTATGAAGTACAATGTTTTCTGCAATGCTGTAAGACAGTTTTTAATGTGTTAGAAGTTATATGCACAAAAACTAATGTTAGGACTGCAATGATCAAGATTGTCAGTTTACAGCTTTCTGAGTCCAGTAATGTTGAAATAGTGTTTCTGTTCAAATGAAGTGAAATCAAGCCCAAATCTGCTCAAAAGCTTTTCTCTCTATTAGAGAAAGCTGTTTCATTCAATATTCAGTGCAAATCTTGCCAAACTGAAACAAGCTTATGCCTTATGAAGTACAATGTTTTCTGCAATGCTGTAAGACAGTTTTTAATGTGTTAGAAGTTATATGCACAAAAACTTATGTTAGGACTTCAATGATCAAGATTGTCAGTTTACAGCTTTCTGAGTCCAGTAATGCTGAAATAGTGTTTCTGTTGAAATGAAGTGAAATCAAGCCCAAATCTGCTCAAAAGCTTTTCTCTCTATTAGATAAGGCTGTTTCATTCAGTATTCAGTGCAAATCTTGCCAAACTGAAACAAGCTTATGTCTTATGAAGTACAATGTTTTCTGCAATGCTGTAAGACAGTTTTTAATGTGTTAGAAGTTATATGCACAAAAACTTATGTTAGGACTTCAATGATCAAGATTGTCAGTTTACAGCTTTCTGAGTCCAGTAATGCTGAAATAGTGTTTCTGTTGAAATGAAGTGAAATCAAGCCCAAATCTGCTCAAAAGCTTTTCTCTCTATTAGATAAAGCTGTTTCATTCAGTATTCAGTGCAAATCTTGCCAAACTGAAACAAGCTTATGCCTTATGAAGTACAATGTTTTCTGCAATGCTGTAAGACAGTTTTTAATGTGTTAGAAGTTATATGCACAAAAACTTATGTTAGGACTGCAATGATCAAGATTGTCAGTTTACAGCTTTCTGAGTCCAGTAATGTTGAAATAGTGTTTCTGTTCAAATGAAGTGAAATCAAGCCCAAATCTGCTCAAAAGCTTTTCTCTCTATTAGAGAAAGCTGTTTCATTCAATATTCAATGCAAATCTTGCCAAACTGAAACAAGCTTATGCCTTATGAAGTACAATGTTTTCTGCAATGCTGTAAGACAGTTTTTAATGTGTTAGAAATTATATGCACAAAAACTTATGTTAGGACTTCAATGATCAAGATTGTCAGTTTACAGCTTTCTGAGTCCAGTAATGCTGAAATAGTGTTTCTGTTGAAATGAAGTGAAATCAAGCCCAAATCTGCTCAAAAGCTTTTCTCTCTATTAGATAAAGCTGTTTCATTCAGTATTCAGTGCAAATCTTGCCAAACTGAAACAAGCTTATGTCTTATGAAGTACAATGTTTTCTGCAATGCTGTAAGACAGTTTTTAATGTGTTAGAAGTTATATGCACAAAAACTTATGTTAGGACTTCAATGATCAAGATTGTCAGTTTACAGCTTTCTGAGTCCAGTAATGCTGAAATAGTGTTTCTGTTCAAATGAAGTGAAATCAAGCCCAAATCTGCTCAAAAGCTTTTCTCTCTATTAGAGAAAGCTGTTTCATTCAGTATTCAGTGCAAATCTTGCCAAACTGAAACATGCTTATGTCTTATGAAATAAAATGTTTTCTGCAATGCTGTAAGACAGTTTTTAATGTGTTAGAAGTTATATACACAAAAACTAATGTTAGGACTGCAATGATCAAGATTGTCAGTTTACAGCTTTCTGAGTCCAGTAATGTTGAAATAGTGTTTCTGTTCAAATGAAGTGAAATCAAGCCCAAATCTGCTCAAAAGCTTTTCTCTCTATTAGAGAAAGCTGTTTCATTCAATATTCAGTGCAAATCTTGCCAAACTGAAACAAGCTTATGGCTTATGAAGTACAATGTTTTCTGCAATGCTGTAAGACAGTTTTTAATGTGTTAGAAGTTATATGCACAAAAACTAATGTTAGGACTGCAATGATCAAGATTGTCAGTTTACAGCTTTCTGAGTCCAGTAATGTTGAAATAGTGTTTCTGTTCAAATGAAGTGAAATCAAGCCCAAATCTGCTCAAAAGCTTTTCTCTCTATTAGAGAAAGCTGTTTCATTCAATATTCAGTGCAAATCTTGCCAAACTGAAACAAGCTTATGCCTTATGAAGTACAATGTTTTCTGCAATGCTGTAAGACAGTTTTTAATGTGTTAGAAGTTATATGCACAAAAACTTATGTTAGGACTTCAATGATCAAGATTG
Organism: Carassius gibelio; assembly: GCF_023724105.1. NCBI lineage: Eukaryota > Metazoa > Chordata > Actinopteri > Cypriniformes > Cyprinidae > Carassius > Carassius gibelio. Next base: position 31,085,459 of record NC_068413.1, on the reverse strand, counting down.
TCAGTTTACAGCTTTCTGAGTCCAGTAATGCTGAAATAGTGTTTCTGTTGAAATGAAGTGAAATCAAGCCCAAATCTGCTCAAAAGCTTTTCTCTCTATTAGATAAAGCTGTTTCATTCAGTATTCAGTGCAAATCTTGCCAAACTGAAACAAGCTTATGTCTTATGAAGTACAATGTTTTCTGCAATGCTGTAAGACAGTTTTTAATGTGTTAGAAGTTATATGCACAAAAACTTATGTTAGGACTTCAATGATCAAGATTGTCAGTTTACAGCTTTCTGAGTCCAGTAATGCTGAAATAGTGTTTCTGTTGAAATGAAGTGAAATCAAGCCCAAATCTGCTCAAAAGCTTTTCTCTCTATTAGATAAAGCTGTTTCATTCAGTATTCAGTGCAAATCTTGCCAAACTGAAACAAGCTTATGCCTTATGAAGTACAATGTTTTCTGCAATGCTGTAAGACAGTTTTTAATGTGTTAGAAGTTATATGCACAAAAACTTATGTTAGGACTGCAATGATCAAGATTGTCAGTTTACAGCTTTCTGAGTCCAGTAATGTTGAAATAGTGTTTCTGTTCAAATGAAGTGAAATCAAGCCCAAATCTGCTCAAAAGCTTTTCTCTCTATTAGAGAAAGCTGTTTCATTCAATATTCAGTGCAAATCTTGCCAATCTGAAAGATGCTTATGCCTTATGAAATACAATGTTTTCTGCAATGCTGTAAGACAGTTTTTAATGTGTTAGAAGTTATATGCACAAAAACTTATGTTAGGACTTCAATGATCAAGATTGTCAGTTTACAGCTTTCTGAGTCCAGTAAAGTTGAAATGGTGCCTCTGTTCAAATGAAGTGAAATCAAGCCCAAATCTGCTCAAAAGCTTGTCTCTCTAATAGAGAAAGCTGTTTCATTCAGTATTCAGTGCAAATCTTGCCAAACTGAAAGATGCTTATGCCATATGAAATACAATGTTTTCTGCAATGCTGTAAGACAGTTTTTAATGTGTTAGAAGTTATATGCACAAAAACTTATGTTAGGACTTCAATGATCAAGATTGTCAGTTTACAGCTTTCTGAGTCCAGTAATGCTGAAATAGTGTTTCTGTTCAAATGAAGTGAAATCAAGCCCAAATCTGCTCAAAAGCTTTTCTCTCTATTAGAGAAAGCTGTTTCATTCAGTATTCAGTGCAAATCTTGCCAAACTGAAACATGCTTATGTCTTATGAAATAAAATGTTTTCTGCAATGCTGTAAGACAGTTTTTAATGTGTTAGAAGTTAAATACACAAAAACTAATGTTAGGACTGCAATGATCAAGATTGTCAGTTTACAGCTTTCTGAGTCCAGTAATGTTGAAATAGTGTTTCTGTTCAAATGAAGTGAAATCAAGCCCAAATCTGCTCAAAAGCTTTTCTCTCTATTAGAGAAAGCTGTTTCATTCAATATTCAGTGCAAATCTTGCCAAACTGAAACAAGCTTATGCCTTATGAAGTACAATGTTTTCTGCAATGCTGTAAGACAGTTTTTAATGTGTTAGAAGTTATATGCACAAAAACTTATGTTAGGACTTCAATGATCAAGATTGTCAGTTTACAGCTTTCTGAGTCCAGTAATGCTGAAATAGTGTTTCTGTTGAAATGAAGTGAAATCAAGCCCAAATCTGCTCAAAAGCTTTTCTCTCTATTAGATAAAGCTGTTTCATTCAGTATTCATTGCAAATCTTGCCAAACTGAAACAAGCTTATGACTTATGAAGTACAATGTTTTCTGCAATGCTGTAAGACAGTTTTTAATGTGTTAGAAGTTATATGCACAAAAACTTATGTTAGGACTGCAATGATCAAGATTGTCAGTTTACAGCTTTCTGAGTCCAGTAATGTTGAAATAGTGTTTCTGTTCAAATGAAGTGAAATCAAGCCCAAATCTGCTCAAAAGCTTTTCTCTCTATTAGAGAAAGCTGTTTCATTCAATATTCAGTGCAAATCTTGCCAAACTGAAACAAGCTTATGCCTTATGAAGTACAATGTTTTCTGCAATGCTGTAAGACAGTTTTTAATGTGTTAGAAGTTATATGCACAAAAACTAATGTTAGGACTGCAATGATCAAGATTGTCAGTTTACAGCTTTCTGAGTCCAGTAATGTTGAAATAGTGTTTCTGTTCAAATGAAGTGAAATCAAGCCCAAATCTGCTCAAAAGCTTTTCTCTCTATTAGAGAAAGCTGTTTCATTCAATATTCAGTGCAAATCTTGCCAAACTGAAACAAGCTTATGCCTTATGAAGTACAATGTTTTCTGCAATGCTGTAAGACAGTTTTTAATGTGTTAGAAGTTATATGCACAAAAACTTATGTTAGGACTTCAATGATCAAGATTGTCAGTTTACAGCTTTCTGAGTCCAGTAATGCTGAAATAGTGTTTCTGTTGAAATGAAGTGAAATCAAGCCCAAATCTGCTCAAAAGCTTTTCTCTCTATTAGATAAAGCTGTTTCATTCAGTATTCAGTGCAAATCTTGCCAAACTGAAACAAGCTTATGTCTTATGAAGTACAATGTTTTCTGCAATGCTGTAAGACAGTTTTTAATGTGTTAGAAGTTATATGCACAAAAACTTATGTTAGGACTTCAATGATCAAGATTGTCAGTTTACAGCTTTCTGAGTCCAGTAATGCTGAAATAGTGTTTCTGTTGAAATGAAGTGAAATCAAGCCCAAATCTGCTCAAAAGCTTTTCTCTCTATTAGATAAAGCTGTTTCATTCAGTATTCAGTGCAAATCTTGCCAAACTGAAACAAGCTTATGCCTTATGAAGTACAATGTTTTCTGCAATGCTGTAAGACAGTTTTTAATGTGTTAGAAGTTATATGCACAAAAACTTATGTTAGGACTGCAATGATCAAGATTGTCAGTTTACAGCTTTCTGAGTCCAGTAATGTTGAAATAGTGTTTCTGTTCAAATGAAGTGAAATCAAGCCCAAATCTGCTCAAAAGCTTTTCTCTCTATTAGAGAAAGCTGTTTCATTCAATATTCAGTGCAAATCTTGCCAATCTGAAAGATGCTTATGCCTTATGAAATACAATGTTTTCTGCAATGCTGTAAGACAGTTTTTAATGTGTTAGAAGTTATATGCACAAAAACTTATGTTAGGACTTCAATGATCAAGATTGTCAGTTTACAGCTTTCTGAGTCCAGTAAAGTTGAAATGGTGCCTCTGTTCAAATGAAGTGAAATCAAGCCCAAATCTGCTCAAAAGCTTGTCTCTCTAATAGAGAAAGCTGTTTCATTCAGTATTCAGTGCAAATCTTGCCAAACTGAAAGATGCTTATGCCATATGAAATACAATGTTTTCTGCAATGCTGTAAGACAGTTTTTAATGTGTTAGAAGTTATATGCACAAAAACTTATGTTAGGACTTCAATGATCAAGATTGTCAGTTTACAGCTTTCTGAGTCCAGTAATGCTGAAATAGTGTTTCTGTTCAAATGAAGTGAAATCAAGCCCAAATCTGCTCAAAAGCTTTTCTCTCTATTAGAGAAAGCTGTTTCATTCAGTATTCAGTGCAAATCTTGCCAAACTGAAACATGCTTATGTCTTATGAAATAAAATGTTTTCTGCAATGCTGTAAGACAGTTTTTAATGTGTTAGAAGTTAAATACACAAAAACTAATGTTAGGACTGCAATGATCAAGATTGTCAGTTTACAGCTTTCTGAGTCCAGTAATGTTGAAATAGTGTTTCTGTTCAAATGAAGTGAAATCAAGCCCAAATCTGCTCAAAAGCTTTTCTCTCTATTAGAGAAAGCTGTTTCATTCAATATTCAGTGCAAATCTTGCCAAACTGAAACAAGCTTATGCCTTATGAAGTACAATGTTTTCTGCAATGCTGTAAGACAGTTTTTAATGTGTTAGAAGTTATATGCACAAAAACTTATGTTAGGACTTCAATGATCAAGATTGTCAGTTTACAGCTTTCTGAGTCCAGTAATGCTGAAATAGTGTTTCTGTTCAAATGAAGTGAAATCAAGCCCAAATCTGCTCAAAAGCTTGTCTCTCTAATAGAGAATGAGGTTTCATTCAGTATTCAGTGCAAATCTTGCCAAACTGATAGATGCTTATGCCATATGAAATACAATGATTTCTGCAATGCTGTAAGACAGTTTTTAATGTGTTAGAAGTTATATGCACAAAAACTTATGTTAGGACTTCAATGATCAAGATTGTCAGTTTACAGCTTTCTGAGTCCAGTAATGCTGAAATAGTGCTTCTGTTCAAATGAAGTGAAATCTAGCCCAAATCTGCTCAAAAGCTTTTCTCTCTATTAGAGAAAGCTGTTTCATTCAGTATTCAGTGCAAATCTTGCCAAACTGAAACATGCTTATGTCTTATGAAATAAAATGTTTTCTGCAATGCTGTAAGACAGTTTTTAATGTGTTAGAAGTTATATACACAAAAACTAATGTTAGGACTGCAATGATCAAGATTGTCAGTTTACAGCTTTCTGAGTCCAGTAATGTTGAAATAGTGTTTCTGTTCAAATGAAGTGAAATCAAGCCCAAATCTGCTCAAAAGCTTTTCTCTCTATTAGAGAAAGCTGTTTCATTCAATATTCAATGCAAATCTTGCCAAACTGAAACAAGCTTATGCCTTATGAAGTACAATGTTTTCTGCAATGCTGTAAGACAGTTTTTAATGTGTTAGAAGTTATATGCACAAAAACTTATGTTAGGACTTCAATGATCAAGATTGTCAGTTTACAGCTTTCTGAGTCCAGTAATGCTGAAATAGTGTTTCTGTTGAAATGAAGTGAAATCAAGCCCAAATCTGCTCAAAAGCTTTTCTCTCTATTAGATAAAGCTGTTTCATTCAGTATTCAGTGCAAATCTTGCCAAACTGAAACAAGCTTATGTCTTATGAAGTACAATGTTTTCTGCAATGCTGTAAGACAGTTTTTAATGTGTTAGAAGTTATATGCACAAAAACTAATGTTAGGACTGCAATGATCAAGATTGTCAGTTTACAGCTTTCTGAGTCCAGTAATGTTGAAATAGTGTTTCTGTTCAAATGAAGTGAAATCAAGCCCAAATCTGCTCAAAAGCTTTTCTCTCTATTAGAGAAAGCTGTTTCATTCAATATTCAGTGCAAATCTTGCCAAACTGAAACAAGCTTATGCCTTATGAAGTACAATGTTTTCTGCAATGCTGTAAGACAGTTTTTAATGTGTTAGAAGTTATATGCACAAAAACTTATGTTAGGACTTCAATGATCAAGATTGTCAGTTTACAGCTTTCTGAGTCCAGTAATGCTGAAATAGTGTTTCTGTTCAAATGAAGTGAAATCAAGCCCAAATCTGCTCAAAAGCTTTTCTCTCTATTAGATAAAGCTGTTTAATTCAGTATTCATTGCAAATCTTGCCAAACTGAAACAAGCTTATGACTTATGAAGTACAATGTTTTCTGCAATGCTGTAAGACAGTTTTTAATGTGTTAGAAGTTATATGCACAAAAACTTATGTTAGGACTGCAATGATCAAGATTGTCAGTTTACAGCTTTCTGAGTCCAGTAATGTTGAAATAGTGTTTCTGTTCAAATGAAGTGAAATCAAGCCCAAATCTGCTCAAAAGCTTTTCTCTCTATTAGAGAAAGCTGTTTCATTCAATATGCAGTGCAAATCTTGCCAAACTGAAACAAGCTTATGCCTTATGAAGTACAATGTTTTCTGCAATGCTGTAAGACAGTTTTTAATGTGTTAGAAGTTATATGCACAAAAACTTATGTTAGGACTTCAATGATCAAGATTGTCAGTTTACAGCTTTCTGAGTCCAGTAATGCTGAAATAGTGTTTCTGTTGAAATGAAGTGAAATCAAGCCCAAATCTGCTCAAAAGCTTTTCTCTCTATTAGATAAGGCTGTTTCATTCAGTATTCAGTGCAAATCTTGCCAAACTGAAACAAGCTTATGTCTTATGAAGTACAATGTTTTCTGCAATGCTGTAAGACAGTTTTTAATGTGTTAGAAGTTATATGCACAAAAACTTATGTTAGGACTGCAATGATCAAGATTGTCAGTTTACAGCTTTCTGAGTCCAGTAATGTTGAAATAGTGTTTCTGTTCAAATGAAGTGAAATCAAGCCCAAATCTGCTCAAAAGCTTTTCTCTCTATTAGAGAAAGCTGTTTCATTCAATATTCAGTGCAAATCTTGCCAAACTGAAACAAGCTTATGTCTTATGAAGTACAATGTTTTCTGCAATGCTGTAAGACAGTTTTTAATGTGTTAGAAGTTATATGCACAAAAACTTATGTTAGGACTTCAATGATCAAGATTGTCAGTTTACAGCTTTCTGAGTCCAGTAATGCTGAAATAGTGTTTCTGTTCAAATGAAGTGAAATCAAGCCCAAATCTGCTCAAAAGCTTGTCTCTCTAATAGAGAATGCGGTTTCATTCAGTATTCAGTGCAAATCTTGCCAAACTGATAGATGCTTATGCCATATGAAATACAATGATTTCTGCAATGCTGTAAGACAGTTTTTAATGTGTTAGAAGTTATATGCACAAAAACTTATGTTAGGACTTCAATGATCAAGATTGTCAGTTTACAGCTTTCTGAGTCCAGTAATGCTGAAATAGTGCTTCTGTTCAAATGAAGTGAAATCTAGCCCAAATCTGCTCAAAAGCTTTTCTCTCTTATTAGAGAAAGCTGTTTCATTCAGTATTCAGTGCAAATCTTGCCAAACTGAAACATGCTTATGTCTTATGAAATAAAATGTTTTCTGCAATGCTGTAAGACAGTTTTTAATGTGTTAGAAGTTATATACACAAAAACTAATGTTAGGACTGCAATGATCAAGATTGTCAGTTTACAGCTTTCTGAGTCCAGTAATGTTGAAATAGTGTTTCTGTTCAAATGAAGTGAAATCAAGCCCAAATCTGCTCAAAAGCTTTTCTCTCTATTAGAGAAAGCTGTTTCATTCAATATTCAGTGCAAATCTTGCCAAACTGAAACATGCTTATGTCTTATGAAATAAAATGTTTTCTGCAATGCTGTAAGACAGTTTTTAATGTGTTAGAAGTTATATACACAAAAACTAATGTTAGGACTGCAATGATCAAGATTGTCAGTTTACAGCTTTCTGAGTCCAGTAATGTTGAAATAGTGTTTCTGTTCAAATGAAGTGAAATCAAGCCCAAATCTGCTCAAAAGCTTTTCTCTCTATTAGAGAAAGCTGTTTCATTCAATATTCAGTGCAAATCTTGCCAAACTGAAACAAGCTTATGCCTTATGAAGTACAATGTTTTCTGCAATGCTGTAAGACAGTTTTTAATGTGTTAGAAGTTATATGCACAAAAACTAATGTTAGGACTGCAATGATCAAGATTGTCAGTTTACAGCTTTCTGAGTCCAGTAATGTTGAAATAGTGTTTCTGTTCAAATGAAGTGAAATCAAGCCCAAATCTGCTCAAAAGCTTTTCTCTCTATTAGATAAAGCTGTTTCATTCAGTATTCAGTGCAAATCTTGCCAAACTGAAACAAGCTTATGTCTTATGAAGTACAATGTTTTCTGCAATGCTGTAAGACAGTTTTTAATGTGTTAGAAGTTATATGCACAAAAACTTATGTTAGGACTGCAATGATCAAGATTGTCAGTTTACAGCTTTCTGAGTCCAGTAATGTTGAAATAGTGTTTCTGTTCAAATGAAGTGAAATCAAGCCCAAATCTGCTCAAAAGCTTTTCTCTCTATTAGAGAAAGCTGTTTCATTCAATATTCAGTGCAAATCTTGCCAAACTGAAACAAGCTTATGCCTTATGAAGTACAATGTTTTCTGCAATGCTGTAAGACAGTTTTTAATGTGTTAGAAGTTATATGCACAAAAACTTATGTTAGGACTTCAATGATCAAGATTGTCAGTTTACAGCTTTCTGAGTCCAGTAATGCTGAAATAGTGTTTCTGTTGAAATGAAGTGAAATCAAGCCCAAATCTGCTCAAAAGCTTTTCTCTCTATTAGATAAGGCTGTTTCATTCAGTATTCAGTGCAAATCTTGCCAAACTGAAACAAGCTTATGTCTTATGAAGTACAATGTTTTCTGCAATGCTGTAAGACAGTTTTTAATGTGTTAGAAGTTATATGCACAAAAACTTATGTTAGGACTTCAATGATCAAGATTGTCAGTTTACAGCTTTCTGAGTCCAGTAATGCTGAAATAGTGTTTCTGTTCAAATGAAGTGAAATCAAGCCCAAATCTGCTCAAAAGCTTTTCTCTCTATTAGATAAAGCTGTTTCATTCAGTATTCAGTGCAAATCTTGCCAAACTGAAACAAGCTTATGCCTTATGAAGTACAATGTTTTCTGCAATGCTGTAAGACAGTTTTTAATGTGTTAGAAGTTATATGCACAAAAACTTATGTTAGGACTGCAATGATCAAGATTGTCAGTTTACAGCTTTCTGAGTCCAGTAATGTTGAAATAGTGTTTCTGTTCAAATGAAGTGAAATCAAGCCCAAATCTGCTCAAAAGCTTTTCTCTCTATTAGAGAAAGCTGTTTCATTCAATATTCAATGCAAATCTTGCCAAACTGAAACAAGCTTATGCCTTATGAAGTACAATGTTTTCTGCAATGCTGTAAGACAGTTTTTAATGTGTTAGAAGTTATATGCACAAAAACTTATGTTAGGACTTCAATGATCAAGATTGTCAGTTTACAGCTTTCTGAGTCCAGTAATGCTGAAATAGTGTTTCTGTTGAAATGAAGTGAAATCAAGCCCAAATCTGCTCAAAAGCTTTTCTCTCTATTAGATAAAGCTGTTTCATTCAGTATTCAGTGCAAATCTTGCCAAACTGAAACAAGCTTATGTCTTATGAAGTACAATGTTTTCTGCAATGCTGTAAGACAGTTTTTAATGTTTTAGAAGTTATATGCACAAAAACTTATGTTAGGACTTCAATGATCAAGATTGTCAGTTTACAGCTTTCTGAGTCCAGTAATGCTGAAATAGTGTTTCTGTTCAAATGAAGTGAAATCAAGCCCAAATCTGCTCAAAAGCTTTTCTCTCTATTAGAGAAAGCTGTTTCATTCAGTATTCAGTGCAAATCTTGCCAAACTGAAACATGCTTATGTCTTATGAAATAAAATGTTTTCTGCAATGCTGTAAGACAGTTTTTAATGTGTTAGAAGTTATATACACAAAAACTAATGTTAGGACTGCAATGATCAAGATTGTCAGTTTACAGCTTTCTGAGTCCAGTAATGTTGAAATAGTGTTTCTGTTCAAATGAAGTGAAATCAAGCCCAAATCTGCTCAAAAGCTTTTCTCTCTATTAGAGAAAGCTGTTTCATTCAATATTCAGTGCAAATCTTGCCAAACTGAAACAAGCTTATGCCTTATGAAGTACAATGTTTTCTGCAATGCTGTAAGACAGTTTTTAATGTGTTAGAAGTTATATGCACAAAAACTAATGTTAGGACTGCAATGATCAAGATTGTCAGTTTACAGCTTTCTGAGTCCAGTAATGTTGAAATAGTGTTTCTGTTCAAATGAAGTGAAATCAAGCCCAAATCTGCTCAAAAGCTTTTCTCTCTATTAGAGAAAGCTGTTTCATTCAATATTCAGTGCAAATCTTGCCAAACTGAAACAAGCTTATGCCTTATGAAGTACAATGTTTTCTGCAATGCTGTAAGACAGTTTTTAATGTGTTAGAAGTTATATGCACAAAAACTTATGTTAGGACTTCAATGATCAAGATTGTCAGTTTACAGCTTTCTGAGTCCAGTAATGCTGAAATAGTGTTTCTGTTGAAATGAAGTGAAATCAAGCCCAAATCTGCTCAAAAGCTTTTCTCTCTATTAGATAAAGCTGTTTCATTCAGTATTCAGTGCAAATCTTGCCAAACTGAAACAAGCTTATGTCTTATGAAGTACAATGTTTTCTGCAATGCTGTAAGACAGTTTTTAATGTGTTAGAAGTTATATGCACAAAAACTTATGTTAGGACTTCAATGATCAAGATTGTCAGTTTACAGCTTTCTGAGTCCAGTAATGCTGAAATAGTGTTTCTGTTGAAATGAAGTGAAATCAAGCCCAAATCTGCTCAAAAGCTTTTCTCTCTATTAGATAAAGCTGTTTCATTCAGTATTCAGTGCAAATCTTGCCAAACTGAAACAAGCTTATGCCTTATGAAGAACAATGTTTTCTGCAATGCTGTAAGACAGTTTTTAATGTGTTAGAAGTTATATGCACAAAAACTTATGTTAGGACTGCAATGATCAAGATTGTCAGTTTACAGCTTTCTGAGTCCAGTAATGTTGAAATAGTGTTTCTGTTCAAATGAAGTGAAATCAAGCCCAAATCTGCTCAAAAGCTTTTCTCTCTATTAGAGAAAGCTGTTTCATTCAATATTCAGTGCAAATCTTGCCAATCTGAAAGATGCTTATGCCTTATGAAATACAATGTTTTCTGCAATGCTGTAAGACAGTTTTTAATGTGTTAGAAGTTATATGCACAAAAACTTATGTTAGGACTTCAATGATCAAGATTGTCAGTTTACAGCTTTCTGAGTCCAGTAAAGTTGAAATGGTGCCTCTGTTCAAATGAAGTGAAATCAAGCCCAAATCTGCTCAAAAGCTTGTCTCTCTAATAGAGAAAGCTGTTTCATTCAATATGCAGTGCAAATCTTGCCAAACTGAAACAAGCTTATGCCTTATGAAGTACAATGTTTTCTGCAATGCTGTAAGACAGTTTTTAATGTGTTAGAAGTTATATGCACAAAAACTTATGTTAGGACTTCAATGATCAAGATTGTCAGTTTACAGCTTTCTGAGTCCAGTAATGTTGAAATAGTGTTTCTGTTCAAATGAAGTGAAATCAAGCCCAAATCTGCTCAAAAGCTTTTCTCTCTATTAGAGAAAGCTGTTTCATTCAATATTCAGTGCAAATCTTGCCAATCTGAAAGATGCTTATGCCTTATGAAATACAATGTTTTCTGCAATGCTGTAAGACAGTTTTTAATGTGTTAGAAGTTATATGCACAAAAACTTATGTTAGGACTTCAATGATCAAGATTGTCAGTTTACAGCTTTCTGAGTCCAGTAAAGTTGAAATGGTGCCTCTGTTCAAATGAAGTGAAATCAAGCCCAAATCTGCTCAAAAGCTTGTCTCTCTAATAGAGAAAGCTGTTTCATTCAGTATTCAGTGCAAATCTTGCCAAACTGAAAGATGCTTATGCCATATGAAATACAATGTTTTCTGCAATGCTGTAAGACAGTTT
>NC_068413.1:31032408-31073709 GCF_023724105.1 Carassius gibelio | reverse complement strand
TTTAAAAGTAATCCTATAGCTCCATCTGGTGGCCATTATTGGTACTAAGAATTGCAAGCTTGATTTATATGTTATGATAGTTTTAATTTTATGCTGGCTCTTGAAAATGATAAAGCTATGAAACTTAGTGTACTTCCTTCAAATGATGACTTCTACGTATATAAAAAATTATGAAGAGTTGGAATTAAAAATTTTAAAGATATAGTAAAATAACTATTGTATTTTTTTATGTTACTTTAATAAATTGCTATGGCCACACCATTTAAGGTATCCTAAACCCATTCGAAATTTAACATCTTCAGTATATTGGCTTCATGTTAAAAAAAGTTTGGTGTGAACTACTTGTGTTTTCTTGGAGGAGAATGAATTCATTTACAGGCTGAGTTTATCATAAATCCAAAATAAAATTTCTGAGTTCTGTATCAATCTGTGTTGTTGTTTGTTTATTTTTATCTTTTATTTTTCATAGGAAGATAACTGACCCTTTACTCTCCTTTTTAATAAATGTGCTTATAAACCAAGAACAAGCTATTTATAGCTGTATTTATAAACTGCTTACTAATGACTATTAATATTGGGACAAAGGCTTTATGAAGCATGAACTGACTATTTACTAATGAGTGCAGTTATTATAAAGTGTTATCAATGCATTTGCTAATGTTAACAAATTAGATATTATTTTACAGTGTTATCAAATCCCTTAAATGATTTGTAAGTGTTTTGTAATGATTTTATTGACCTACAAGCATTTGTGAAAGTTCTGCTTGCATTAGAGCTTAGTCTTGATCTGTGAGCTGAACAGATTTACTGTTACATCCATGAGATTATGTAAATTCAAATGAATATCATGTCACAGGATGTCAGAGGTCAGTATCAAATTAGTTTGAAATTATTATTTGCAGCACAAATAAGGTTTTTTAGGATTTTTAAAAATCCCTAAAACTGTCAGAAAAGGATAAGGCCTAAGATTTCTAAATTTATTTGTTTTTATAACTATAATGCATAAACTATGAAATTATACAAAATGTATAAAAAAGTACAACAGTTATTCTTTTCCAATGTTTTTTATTTATTTAATTTTTTTTTTTTTTTTTTTTTTTTTTTTTTTGGATTTACATTTTTAAAAATTAGCCTACGGCAATCATTCTAAACAGCTTGAATAAAACCTGTCAATATTTATTATAGACCACTGTAACTGTGTATAATCTAACAAACAAGTTTATTATGAAAATAAAAGCGTGTACACCAGATAACTTGGACGATAAAGAAATTGCTAACAATAGGATAATAGAGCATGTTTTAGGTTTTTAGGCGTTTAGATGCAGAAATGGACAAATCAAATGTAAAATAAAATGTAATTGATTTAATTAAATATAGATTAAGTCTTGTTAGAGCAAAATAATAAATAAATACGTACACACATTAAAAAAGCAGCCAAGATGAATGAGTTTAATTTTTTATATAGATTAAAATTGAAGACCGAAGCAGCTGGTATATGCGGTCACTTAATATTAAAATCCAGTAGATCCACTTCAGATTTATTTCTCAACAGTTTATGTTCACGTGGCTGTTTTCGTTTATATTAGCCAAGCTATTATGTATTTTGAAATAATCTTGTCCGTGATGTGTTCGTTCTTACTACGAAAGGCAGAATCCTGCAGCTCGAGAGATATGTGTTATTCTGCCAGTCGCGCTTTCAAATAGCCTTGCGCACATAAACGGGTCACAAACACCTGCATTTAGCTCGTGTTGTGTTATAATGGGTGTATTGTGAGCATTTATGGCAATAATTTATTTTAAAAAGCTCTTAAACAAGAATAAATTCGTTTGTTTTGAACTTGTGACACTGTGCGCGCTGATCGGAGGCAGTGATTTCAGATAGGCAGCAGCGAATATTTCATTTTCACACAAACAGTTCAAAAAACATCTGAATTTAGCTCTTGGTGTGTTCTAATTGGTGAATTGTGTGATATCGCTGCAATACTTTATTTTTAATAGCTATAAAACAAGAATAAACTCGTTTTTTCTGAGCTAATCATTCCACACGCTCCTGCTCAGAGCAGTGATTCATCTCTGGTGTTTCTCACGTATCACTGACCACACATCAATTATTAATGAGCCCTGACCTGATAATAATCATATATGTTGGTTTAGCTTGTCAGTGTGAATTAAATCCAAGTATTTATTTGTATTTTAACCGATTTAAAAGTGAAACCAAAAGAGAGTCTCCTCCCTTTTTTAGTCCGGGAATTGAACCTGTAGGGGCGCATTTTCTCTCAGACAATGGAAGTCTAAGCACACACACTCAAACAGAGGGACAGAGTGAGATGAGATGTCTGACAGTTTTTTAATTTTCTGTTATCCATACAGTGTTGTAAAGTCATGAAACTATGCATATTTATTCAGAATAACTTTTTTTTCTGTATGAAAAAAGGTTTTGAAGTGTTTGGAATTTAAAAATGCAGGAAAATTAATAATTCCATCTTTACTGTCATTTAAAAAAATCACCACGACAAAACCATCCAAGCTATCCAAAACCCATTCACAATTTAAGTTCCTCAATGTTTTTTCAACATGTAGACAAAGTTTGGTGTGTATAGTGTTACTCTCCTCTGAGCAGTATGCATTAATTCACAGCTAAATGTAAAAAACAATCCACATTCAAATCAAAATAGCCGACTTCCTGTTGATCGTAGCTGATGACTGTGAATTAGAAAGTTATCCGTCTTGATAAGAACAATTTTTGTACTGAGTTTGGTGTCTGTAACTAAAACTAACCCCCCCACTTTTGACAAAAGGTGGCGCTATAGAGTGCCTCTTCCACTCCCTCTTATGAACTTTTGCCATTGTCTAGCTATCACTAATACTGATATGTGTTTTGAGTTTCATGTAAATCTGAGGTTGTTATCTGCCTCAAACTCACCATAACAGAACATTCAAGTTTGACACGTTGCCATGGCAACACTATATCAGATATCAATATCCCCACAGCAGATTTACATCGGCCGTGTTTTGTCATTATTCTGATGAAGTTTGAAGCAAATCGAGTAAAAATAAGATGCTAAATTCAAAGCATTTGGAAAATGACACACTTCCTGCTGCCAGTTGGTGGCGCTATAACGTTGACTCTTAATAGTCACATATATGCGATCGACATCATACAATAAATAATCTGATGAAGTTTGATCAAATTCAGGAAATGTATGTGGATGTTATTAGCCATTTCCTGTTTCTCATTTCTCGCCATAATTTCCACACCTCGCCACGGGCAAACCGTTCGAGATATCAAAAATCCCCTCGCAATTTTTCATACCCAATGTCTTTAGATCATGTTCACTGAGTTTCTTGGCGAATGGGATGAAAACCTCAGAGGAGTATTTCAAATTCCAGAGCATGCTTTTTTTAAACAGCCCTGAATAGCTGACTTCCTGTTGGGTGGAGCCTATGACATAAAGTGTGAAAGTTGTTCGGCTTAATGAGATCTATAAGTGTACCGAGTTTCATATAAATACATGCAAGTGTGTGTGAGCTATGGTTCAAGATTTCTGACTGTGTTCCAGGGGGCGCTGTAGAGCCCCTGTGCCACGCCCGGGTCCCAGCCTCTGCAGCGTCCTGATGGCCGCAGATTCCAATGTGTGTGCCAATTTTCAAGAGTTTTTGAGCATGTTAAGGTCCCCAAAAATGCCCGGAAGGTTTAAAAAAAAATAAAAAAAATAATAATAAATATAGCTGCAAGCAGCGATGGCGGGCTCAAGCCACCAATGCCATCACCACCCCGGTGGCATCAGGTAAACTGTGCCCAGCGGGCACATGAATTCACAATATCCCTCTGGCAGTGAGGTTTTAAAGGATAGAGGGGAGCGTAGAGGGGAGCGTGCATTTGCAGTGGCTGGGCCACGACTCTGGAATACCCTGCCTTTAGAGATCAGACTGGCCCCTTCCTTGTCTATTTTTAAATCTTTGCTAAAAACTTTTTTATTTTCCTTAGTGTACTGACTACTGTGTTATGCTACATTTTGAAATGGGTGGTTTTAAATTTTTTGTCTGGTCTATTTTTATGTATGTGTAATATTCTTGCTCTTATGTTAAAGCACTTTGGTCAGCCAGGAGGCTGTTGTAAATGCGCTATACAAATAAATTGAACTTGAACTTGAACTTGATATGGCAGTTAAAGGGTTAATCCGAATCATCTAGACTTTACAATCACATTCACAGAACAATATATATATATATATATATATATATATATATATATATATATATATATATATATAACTTTAGTAACACTTTACAATAAGATTTCATTTATAAACATTATGTTAACATGAACAATATTTATATAGCATTCATTCATGTCAGTTAATATTCCAAACTTAAACATTAAAACATTGTTTTATTGTGATTTTTTTCCAAGCACATTTTACCAATTCCAAACCATATCAATCTTAATAACTACCATTATTTTTTATTTAATCATTTATGAGTGCTATACAATAGTCCAGGAAAGCTGGAAGAGAAAAACAGGTCAAGAAGAACTGACAAAAGAATTGCAAAAGAATTAGGAATTAATGAGAAGATTAATTTTTAGTCAATTCTGCAAGACAGACTTTCAGGAAAGGAGGTGGAATAAAAATGAGCTCCTAAATCTTAATCCCGGATTCTGGAAGATATATTCCTCAAACCATCAAACAAGAGGAGGTGGTGCTGTTCCTTCACGAGTCAGTCTAATCTGTTCATTAAGCCTATATATAAAGTCTTAATATATAGTATTTCACAATACTTCATGGTATTCTAATTAAATATTTTTTTGGAATCTTAGATCTCTCAGAACCTGACACATTGTAATTCTGAGACTCCAGGAAAGTGGCAGTTCTGTAAAATGTTGGCGCTGGAGACTAAATGCTCACTGATAGTTTCACACCTAATTCACTTAAAACACACACAAACACACACACACAGTGACAGAGGGACAGAGTGACATCAGATGTATGTTTTTTAATTTTCTGTCATCCATATAATGTTGTATAGTCATGAAACTATGCATATTTCCTCAGAATGACTTGTCTTCTATGTGTACATTTTTTTGAAGTGTTTAGAAGCTGCACTTTTTTTTACTGGTTCCTTTTTTACTATTATTTCAAAAAATCACCACGACAAAACCATTCAAGCTATCCAAAATTCATTCACACCTGTTCTGTAAGATTAATTCTTTAAACAGTGGTAAAAGAGGATGTGGTGCTGAACCTTCAAGAGTCACTTAAAACGTATCTGTCCATAAAGCCTATTAAGAATTATTCTTAATATACAGTTCACAATACTTCAGCTTGTTATTCTAATTAAGTGAGGGTCATTTTATCAGTAAAATTCCTAAAATACATATTATTTTATTTGAAAGATTTCTATAAATTATTTAAATCATACTCGTTTCGCCAATAATTATTTAAAAGTAATCCTATAGCTCCCTCTGGTGGCCATTATAGGTACTAAGAATTGCAAGCTTGATTTATAAGTTATGATAGTTTTAATTTTATGCTGGCTCTTGAAAATGATAAAGCTATGAAACTTACTGTGCTTCCTTCAAATGAGGACTTCTACTTATATAAAAAAATATGAAGAGTTAGAATGAAAAATTTTAAAGATATAGTAAAATAACTATTGTATTTTTTATGTTACTTTAATAAATCTCTATGGCAACACCATTTAAGCTATCCTAAACCCATTCACAATTTAACATCTCAGTATATTGCATCATGTTGAAAAAGGAGTATGGAGTAGTATGAGGAGGAGTATGAATTCATTTACAGGCTGATTTTATCATAAATCCACAATAAAATTTCTGATTTCTGTATCAATCTGTGTTGTTGTTTGTTTATTTTTATCTTTTATTTTTCATAGGAAGATAACTGACCCTTTACTCTCCTTTTTAATAAATGTGCTTATAAACCAAGGACAAGCTATTTATAGCTGTATTTATAAACTGCTTACTACTGACTATTAATATTGGGACAAGGCTTTATAAAGCATGAACTGACTATTTACTAATGAGTGCAGTTATTATAAAGTATTATCAATGAATTTGCTAATGTTAACAAATTAGACATTATTTTACAGTGTTATCAAATCCTTAAATGACTCATAAGCATTTGTGAAAGTTCTGCTTGCATTACAGCTTAGTATTGATCTGTGAGCTGAACAGATTTACTGTTACATCTATGAGATTATGTAAATTCAAATAAATATAATGTCACAGGATGTCATAGGTCAGTATCAAATGAGTTTGAAATTATTATTTGCAGCACAAATAAGTTTTTTTTAGGATTTTTAAAAATCCCTAAAACTGTCAGAAAAAGGTTAAGGCCTAAGCTATTTCTATGTGAGTGGCTAAATTTATTTTTGTTTTTATAATTGTAATACACAAACTATGAAATTATACAAAATGTATAAAAAGGTAAATAAATAAATACGCACACATTAAAAAAGCAGCCAAGTCGAATGAGTTTCCTTTTTTATATAGATTAAAATTGAAGACAGAAGCAAGTGGTAAATGTGGTCACTTTAATATTCAAATCCAGTAGATCCAGTTTATGTTCACGTGGCTGTTTTCGTTTATATTCGCCAAGCTATTATGTATTTTGAAATAATCTTGTCCGTGATGTGTTCGTTCGTACGACGAAAGACAGAAACCTGCAGCTCAAGAGATATGTTATTCTGCCAGTCGCGCTTTCAAATAGTCTTGCACACTTAAACGGGTCACAAACACCTGCATTTAGCTCTTGTAGTGTTACAATGGGTTTATTGTGTGCATTTGTGGTAATATTTTATTTAAAAAAGCTCTTAAACAAGAATAAATTCGTTTGTTTTGAGCTCGACACTGTGCGCGCTGATCGGAGCGTTGGTTTCAGATAGGCAGCCGCGAATATTTCATTTTCACACAAACAGTTCAAAAACATCTGAATTTAGCTCTTGGTGTGTTCTAATTGGTTGATTGTGTGATATCGCTGTAATAATTTATTTTTAAAAGCTTTAAAACAGGAATAAATTCGTTTTCTCTGAGCTCTTTACTCCAGACGCTCGTGATCACAGCGGTGATTCATCTCTCCTATTTCTCACGTATCTCTGGCCAGAAATAATTTATCCATGAGCCCTGAACCGGTAATAATCAGATATGTTGGTTTAGCTTGTCAGTGTGAATTAAATCTAAGTATTTGTTTGTATTTTTAACCGATTTAAAAGTGAAAGTAAAAGTCCGGGAATTGAACCTGTAGGGGCGCTATTTCTCTCAGACAATGGAAGTCTGAAGCACATATACTCAAACAGAGGGACAGAGTGAGATGAGATGTCTGACAGTTTTTTAGTTTTCTGTTATCCATACAGTGTTGTAAAGTCGTGAAACTATGCATATTTCCTCAGAATGACTTTTTCATCTGTATGAAAAAATTATTTGACGTGTTTGGAAGCTGCAATTTAAAAATACAATAATGATTCCCTTTGTAAGGTCATTTAAAAAAATCACCACGGCAAAACCATTCAAGCTATCCAAAATCCATTCACAATTTAAGTTCCTATCAGAAATACTGATGTGTGTTCAGAGTTTTGTGAAATTCTAAGTATGTTATTTGCCTCAAAATCACCTGAGAAGTATTCCAGTTTGACATGTTGCCACGCCAACAATTTTTTAGATATCAATATCCCCCTTGCAGATTTATATCGGCTGTGTTTTAACATTATTCTGATGAAGTTTGAAGCAAATCGAGTAATAATAAGATGCTGAATTCAAATCATTTTGAAAATGACACACTTCCTTCTGCCAGTTGGTGGCGCTATAACTTTGACTCCTAATAGTCACATATATATATAAATATATAGTATTTCACAATACTTCATGGTATTCTAATTAAATCATTTTTTGGAATCTTAAGTCTCTCAGAGCCTGACACCGAGTAATTCTGGAGACTCCAGGAAAGTGGCAGTTCTGTAAAATGTTGGCGCTGGAGACTAAATGCGCCCTGATAGTTTCACACCTAATTCACTTAACACACACACACACACATTACCCACAGTGACAGTGGGACTGAGTGACATCAGATGTATGATAGTTTTTTAATTTTCTATCATCCATATAGTGTTGTATAGTCATGAAACTATTGTCATGAGACCAGTCATTCTGAGGAAATATGCCTCAGAATGACTTGTCTTCTATGTACATTTCTTTGAAGTGTTTAGAAGCTGCACTTTAAAAAAATAAAAAGACATTTACTGGTTCCTTTTTTACTATTATTTCAAAAAATCACCACGACAAAACCATTCAAGCTATCCAAGATTCATTTGCACCTGTTCTGTAAGATAAATTCTTTAAACAGTGGTAAAAGAGGATGTGGTGCTGATCCTTCAAGAGTCACTCAAAACGTATCTGTCCATAAAGCCTATAAAGAATTATTCTTAATATACAGTTCACAATACTTCAGCTTGTTATTCTAATTAAGTGAGGGTCATTTTATCAGTAAAATTCCTAAAATACATATTATTTTATTTGAAAGATTTCTATAAATGATTTAAATCATACTCGTTTCTCCAATAATTATTTAAAAGTAATCCTATAGCTCCATCTGGTGGCCATTATAGGCACTATGAATTGCAAGCTTGATTTATAAGATATGATAGTTTTAATTTTATGCTGGCTCTTGAAAATGATAAAGCTATGAAACTTACTGTGCTTCCTTCAAATGAGGACTTCTACTTATATAAAAAATTATGAAGAGTTAGAATTAAAAATGTTAAAGATATAGTAAAATAACTATTGCATTTTTTTTATGTTACTTTAATAAAAAAGTTTGGTGTGAACTACTTGTGTCTTCTTGTTGTTTGTTTATTTTTATCTTTTATTTTTCATAGGAAGATAACTTACTCTCATTTTTAATAAATGTGCTTATAAACCAAGCACAAGCTATTTATAGCTGTATTTATAAACTGCTTACTACTGACTATTAATATTGGGACAAGGCTTTATAAAGCATGAACTGACTATTTAATAATGAGTGCAGTTATTATAAAGTGTTATCAATGAATTTGCTAATGTTAACAAATTAGACATTATTTTACAGTGTTATCAAATCCTTAAATGACTCATAAGCATTTGTGAAAGTTCTGCTTGTATTACAGCTTAGTATTGATCTGTGAGCTGAACAGATTTACTGTTACATCCATGAGATTATGTAAATTAAAATAAATATAATGTCACAGGATGTCATAGGTCAGTATCAAATGAGTTTGAAATTATTATTTGCAGCGCAAATAAGGTTTTTTTAGGATTTTTAAAAATCCCTAAAACTGTCAGAAAAAGGTTAAGGCCTAAGCTATTTCTATGTGAGTGGCTAATTTTATTTTTGTTTTTATAATTGTAATACACAAACTATGAAATTATACAAAATGTATAAAAAGATAAATAAATAAATACGCACACATTAAAAAAGCAGCCAAGTCGAATGAGTTTCCTTTTTTATATAGATTAAAATTGAAGACAGAAGCAAGTGGTAAATGTGGTCACTTTAATATTCAAATCCAGTAGATCCAGTTTATGTTCACGTGGCTGTTTTCGTTTATAGTCGCCAAGCTATTATGTGTTTTGAAATAATCTTGTCCGTTATGTGTTCGTTCGTACGTCGAAAGCCAGAATCCTGCAGCTCGAGAGATATGTTATTCTGCCAGTCGCGCTTTCAAATAGTCTTGCAGACTTAAACAGGTCACAAACACCTGAATTTAGCTCTTGTTGTGTTACAATGGGTGTATTGTGTGCATTTGTGGTAATATTTTATTTAAAAAAGCTCTTAAACAAGAATAAATTCGTTTGTTTTGAGCTCGACACTGTACGCGCTGATCGGAGGCGGTGATTTCAGATAGGCAGGTGCAAATATTTCATTTTCACACAAACAGTTCAAAAACATCTTAATTTAGCTCTTGGTGTGTTCTAATTGGTTGATTGTGTGATATCGCTGTAATAATTTATTTTTAAAAGCTTTAAAACAGGAATAAATTCGTTTTCTCTGAGCTCTTTACTCCAGACGCTTGTGATCACAGCGGTGATTCATCTCTCCTATTTCTCACATATCTCTGGCCAGAAATAATTTATCCATATAACTTTGACTCGTAATAGTCACATATATGCAATCGACATCATACAACGAATAATCTGATGAAGTTTGATTAAAATCAGGAAATGTATGTGGACGGTATTAGACACTTCCTGTTTCTCATTTCTCGCCATAATTTCAACGCCTCGCCACGAGCAAACCGTTCGAGATATCAAAAATCCCCTGGCAATTTTTCATCCCCAGTGTCTTGAGATCATGTTGACCGAGTTTGGCGACAATCGAGAAAAAAACCTATGACAAGTATTTCAAATTCCAGAGCATGCGCTTTTTACATAACTCTAAATAGCTGACTTCCTGTTGGGTGGAGCCTATGACATGCAATACGAAAGTTGTTCGGCACGATGAGATCTATATGTGTACTGAGTTTCATATGAATATGTGCAAGTATGTGTGAGCTATACATCAACATTTATGACTGTGTTCCAGGGGGCGCTGTAGAGCCCCTGTGCCACGCCCGGGTCCCAGCCTCTGCAGGCTCCTAAAGGCCACAGATTCCAAAGTGTGCGCAAATTTTCAAGAGTTTTTGAGTATGTTAAGGACCCCAAAAGCCCCCACAACTTTGACGAAAAATTTGAATACTAAACCCTAAATAGCCAACTTCCTGTTGGGCGGAGCCTATGATATGCAATACAAAAGTTGTTTGGATTGATGAGATTTATATGTGTACCGAGTTTCATACGTCTACGAGCAAGAATGTATGATATATGGCCCTCCATATTCCAGGGGGCGCTGTAGAGCCCCTGTGCCACGCCCGTGTATCAGTCTCTGCCCGGCCCTAATGGCCGCAGGTTCCAATCTGTGTGCCAATTTTCAAGACTTTTTAAGCACGTTAAGGGCCCCAAAAGCCCCCGAGACGTTGGAAAAAAATAATAATAATAATAATAAATATAGCTGCAAGCAGCGATGGCGGGCTCAAGCCACCAATGCCATCGCCACCCCGGTGGCATCAGGTTAACTGTGTCCAGCGGGCACATGCATTCACAATATCCCTCTGGCAGTGAGGTTTTAAAGGATATGGCGGTTAAAGGGTTAATCCGAATCATCTAGACTTTAAAATCACATTCACAGATCAATATATATATATATATATATATATATATATATATATTTAGTAACACTTTACAATAAGATTTCATTTATAAACATTATGTTAACATGAACAATATTTATATAGCATTCATTCATGTCAGTTAATATTCCAAACTTAAACATTAAAACATTGTTTTATTGTGATTTTTTTCCAAGCACATTTTACCAATTCCAAACCATATCAATCTTAATAACTACCATAATTTTTTATTTAATCATTTATGAGTGCTATACAATAGTCCAGGAAAGCTGGAAGAGAAAAACTCCTTATATTCATGTGCAGAATTATTAGGCATGTTTTCTTTTACAGATGAAATGCATTAAAAAAGAGTTTTAACTCAAACTGTTTTAACACAAACACAAATGCAATACAGAAATGGATAAGTTAAGACTTGACCATTGTACAAAAATGCTGACTGGGTCATGAGGTCAGAAAAGAAGAAGAAAAAAAACAGGTCAAGAAGAACTGACAAAAAGAATTGCAAAATGATTAGGAATTAATGTGAAGATTAATTTTTAGTCAATTCTGCAAGACAGACTTTCAGGAAAGGAGGTGGAATAAAAATGAGCTCCTAAATCTTAATCCCGGATTCTGGAAGATATATTCCTCAAACCATCGGACAAGAGTAGGTGGTGCTGGTCCTTCACGAGTCACTCTAATCTGTTCATAAAGCATATATATAAAGTCTTAATATATAGTATTTCACAATACTTCATGGTATTCTAATCAAATCATTTTTTGGAATCTTAGATCTCTCAGAACCTGACACATTGTAATTCTGAGACTCCAGGAAAGTGGCAGTTCTGTAAAATGTTGGCGATGGAGACTTAATGCTCCCTGATAGTTTCACACCTAATTCACTTAACACACACACACACACACACACACACACACACACACACACACACACACACACATTACCCACAGTGACAGAGGGACAGAGTGACATCAGATGTATGATAGTTTTTTAATTTTCTATCATCCATATAGTGTTGTATAGTCATGAAACTATGCATATTTTCTCAGAATGACTTGTCTTCTATGTGTACATTTTTTTGAAGCGTTTAGAAGCTGCACTTAAAAAAATAAAAGACATTTACTGGTTACTTTTTTACTGTTATTTCAAAAAATCACCACGACAAAACCATTCAAGCTATCCAAA
This sequence comes from Carassius gibelio, assembly GCF_023724105.1. Lineage (NCBI taxonomy): Eukaryota > Metazoa > Chordata > Actinopteri > Cypriniformes > Cyprinidae > Carassius > Carassius gibelio. Next base: position 31,061,309 of record NC_068413.1, on the reverse strand, counting down.
ATTCATTCGCACCTGTTCTGTAAGATAAATTCTTTAAACAGTGGTAAAAGAGGATGTGGGGCTGAACCTTCAAGAGTCACTCAAAACTTATCTGTCCATAAAGCCTATAAAGAATTATTTCTTAATATACAGTTCACAATACTTCAGCTTGTTATTCTAATTAAGTGAGGGTCATTTTATCAGTAAAATACATAAAATTCATATTATTTTTCTTTGAAAGATTTCTATAAATGATTTAAATCATACTTGTTTCTACAATAATTATTTAAAAGTAATCCTATAGCTCCATCTGGTGGCCATTATTGGTACTAAGAATTGCAAGCTTGATTTATATGTTATGATAGTTTTAATTTTATGCTGGCTCTTGAAAATGATAAAGCTATGAAACTTACTGTGCTTCCTTCAAATGATGATTTCTAGGTATATAAAAAATTATGAAGAGTTGGAATTAAAATTTTTAAAGATATAGTAAAATAACTATTGTATTTTTTATGTTACTTTAATAAATCGCTATGGCCACACCATTTAAGGTATCCTAAACCCATTCGAAATTTAACATCTTCAGTATATTGGCTTCATGTTAAAAAAGTTTGGTGTGAACTACTTGTGTCTTCTTGGAGGAGAATGAATTCATTTACAGGCTGAGTTTATCATAAATCCACAATAACATTTCTGAGTTCTGTATCAATCTGTGTTGTTGTTTGTTTATTTTTATTTTTTTAATTTTCATAGGAAGATAACTGACCCTTTACTCTCCTTTTTAATAAATGTGCTTATAAAACCAAGAACAAGCTATTTATAGCTGTATTTATAAACTGCTTACTACTGACTATTAATATTGGGACAAGGCTTTATGAAGCATGAACTGACTATTTACAAATGAGTGCAGTTATTATAAAGTGTTATCAATGCATTTGCTAATGTTAACAAATTAAATATTATTTTACAGTGTTATCAAATCCCTTAAATGATTTGTAAGTGTTTTGTAATGATTTTATTGACCTACAAGCATTTGTGAAAGTTCTGCTTGCATTACAGCTTAGTCTTAATCTGTGAGCTGAAAAGATTTACTGTTACATCCATGAGATTATGTAAATTCAAATAAATATCATGTCACAGGATGTCAGAGGTCAGTATCAAATTAGTTTGAAATTATTATTTGCAGCACAAATAAGGTTTTTTAGGATTTTTAAACATCCCTAAAACTGTCAGAAAAGGATAAGGCCCAAGATTTCTATGTGAGTGGCTAAATTTGTTTGTTTTTATAACTATAATGCATAAACTATGAAACTATACAAAATGTATAAAAAAGTACAAGTTATTCTTTTCCAATGTTTTTTATTTATTTTTTTATTTTTTTATTTTTTTTGGATTTACATTTTAAAAAATTAGCCTACGGCAATCATTCTAAACAGCTTGAATAAAACCTGTTAATATTTATTATAGACCACTGTAACTGTGTATAATCTAACAAACAAGTTTATTATGAAAATAAAAGCGTGTACACCAGATAAATTGAACGATAAAGAAATTGCTAACAATAGTATAATAGAGCATGTTTTAGGTTTTTAGGCGTTTAAATACGTACACACATTAAAAAAGCAGCCAAGATGAATGAGTTTAATTTTTTATATAGATTAAAATTGAAGACAGAAGCAGCTGGTATATGCGGTCACTTAATATTAAAATCCAGTAGATCCACTTCAGATTTATTTCTCAACAGTTTATGTTCACGTGGCTGTTTTGGTTTATATTCGCCAAGCTATTATGTATTTTGAAATAATCTTGTCCGTGATGTGTTCGTTCTTACGACGAAAGGCAGAATCCTGCAGCTCGAGAGATCAATGTTATTCTGCCAGTCGCGCTTTCAAATAGTCTTGCGCACATAAACGGGTCACAAACACCTGCATTTAGCTCGTGTTGTGTTATAATGGATGTATTGTGTGCATTTATGGCAATAATTTATTTTAAAAAGCTCTTAAACAAGAATAAATTTGTTAGTTTTGAACTTGTGACACTGTGTGCGCTGATCGGAGGCAGTGATTTCATATAGGCAGCCGCAAATATTTCATTTTCACACAAACAGTTCAAAAACATCTTAATTTAGCTCTTGGTGTGCTCTAATTGGTGAATTGTGTGATATCGCTGCAATACTTTATTTTTAATAGCTATAAAACAAGAATAAACTCGTTTTTTCTGAGCTCATCATTCCACATGCTCCTGCTCAGAGCCGTGATTCATCTCTCCTGTTTCTCACGTATCACTGACCACACATCAATTATTAATGAGCCCTGACCTGATAATAATCATATATGTTGGTTTAGCTTGTCAGTGTGAATTAAATCCAAGTATTTATTTGTATTTTAACCGATTTAAAAGTGAAACCAAAAGACAGTCTCCTCCCTTTTTTAGTCCGGTAACTGCACCTGTAGGGGCGCATTTTCTCTCAGACAATGGAAGTCTAAGCACACACAGTCAAACAGATGGACAGAGTGAGATGAGATGTCTGACAGTTTTTTTTATTTTCTGTTATCCATACAGTGTTTTAAAGTCATGAAACTATGCATATTTACTCAGAATAACTTTTTTTCTGCATGAAAAAAGTTTTTGAAGTGTTTGGAATTTAAAAATGCAGGAAAATTAATAATTCCATCTTTACTGTCATTTAAAAAAATCACCACGACAAAACCATCCAAGCTATCCAAAACCCGTTCACAATTTAAGTTCCTCAATGTTTTTTCAACATGTAGACAAAGTTTGGTGTGTATAGTGTTACTCTCCTCTGAGCAGTATGCATTAATTCACAGCTAAATGTAAAAAACAATCCACATTCAAATCAAAATAGCCGACTTCCTGTTGGTCGTAGCTGATGACTGTGAATTAGAAAGTTGTCCATCTTGATAAGAACAATTTTTGTACTGAGTTTGGTGTCTGTAGCTAAAACTAACCCCCCCACTTTTGACAAAAGGTGGCGCTATAGAGTGCCTCTTCCACGCCCTCTTATGAAATTGTGCCAGTGTCTAGCTGTCACTAATACTGATATGTGTTCTGAGTTTGATGAAATTCTAAGTATGTTATATGACTCAAAATCACCTGAGAAGTATTCCAGTTTGACATGTTGCCACGGCAACAATATTTTTAGATATCAATATCCCCCTTGCAGATTTATATCGGCTGTGTTTTAACATTATTCTGATGAAGTTTGAAGCAAATCGAGTAAAAATAAGATGCTGAATTCAAAGCATTTTGAAAATGACACACTTCCTGCTGCCAGTTGGTGGCGCTATAACTTTGACTCCTAATAGTCACATATATGCGATCGACATCATACAATGAATAATCTGATGAAGTTTGATTAAAATTAGGAAATGTATGTGGATGGTATTAGACACTTCCTGTTTATCATTTCTCGCCATAATTTCAAAGCCTCGCCACGAGCAAACCGTTCGAGATATCAAAAATCCCCTGGCAATTCTTCATCCCCAATGTCTTGAGATCATGTTGACCGAGTTTAGCGACAATCGAGTAAAAAACCTATGACAAGTATTTCAAATTCCAGAGCATGCGCTTTTTACATAACTCTAAATAGCTGACTTCCTGTTGGGCGGAGCCTATGATATTCAATACGAAAGTTGTTCAGCACAATGAGATCTATATGTGTACTGAGTTTCATATGAATATTGGCAAGTATGTGTGAGCTATACATCAACATTTCTGACTGTGATCCAGGGGGCGCCGTAGAGCCCCTGTGCCACGCCCGGGTCCCAGCTTCTGCAGGCTCCTAAAGGCCACAGATTCCAAAGTGTATGCAAATTTTCAAGAGTTTTTGAGTATGTTAAGGACCCCAAAAGCCCCCACAACTTTGACGAAAAATATGACTACTAAACCCAAAATAGCCAACTTCCTGTTGGGCGGAGCCTATGACATGCAGTACGAAAGTTGTTTGGTTTGATGAGATCTACATGTGTACCGAGTTTCGTGTGTCTACGTGCAAGTATGTATGATATATGGCCCTCAGTATTCCAGGGGGCGCTGTAGAGCCCCTGTGCCACGCCCGTGTATCAGTCTCTGCCCGGCCCTAATGGCCGCAGGTTCCAATGTGTGTGCCAATTTTCAAGACTTTTTAAGCATGTTAAGGACCCCAAAAGCCCCCGAAACCTTGGAAAAAAATTAGAGGAATAAATAATAATAATAATAACAAATAATCCTAAGGAAAACAATAGGGCTCTCGCCCTCCAGGCTTGAGCCCTAATAATAATAAATATAGCTGCAAGCAGCGATGGCGGGCTCAAGCCACCAATGCCATCGCCACCCCGGTGGCATCAGGTAAACTGTGCCCAGCGGGCACATGCATTCACAATATCCCTCTGGCAGTGAGGTTTTAAAGGGTATGGCGGTTAAAGGGTTAATCCGAATCATCTAGACTTTAAAATCACATTCACAGAACAATATATATATATATATATATATATATATATATATATATATATATATATATATATATATATATATATATATATATATATATATATATATTTAGTAACACTTTACAATAAGATTTCATTTATAAACATTATGTTAACATGAACAATATTTATATAGCATTCATTCATGTCAGTTAATATTCCAAACTTAAACATTAAAACATTGTTTTATTGTGATTTTTTTTCCAAGCACATTTTACCAATTCCAAGCCATATAAATCTTAATAACTACCATTATTTTTTATTTAATCATTTATGAGTGCTATACAATAGTCCAGGAAAGCTGGAAGAGAAAAACTCCTTATATTCATGTGCAGAATCATTAGGCATGTTTTCTTTTACAGATGAAATGCGCTAAAAAAGAGTTTTAACTCAAACGTTTTAAACTCAAAGTCGAAAATTATGAAATACCCATGAGAAATATCAAACACAAATGCAATACAGAAATGGATAAGTTAAGATTTGACCATTGTACAAAAATGCTGACTGGGTCATGAGGTCAGAAAAGAAGAAGAAAAAAAAAACAGGTCAAGAAGAACTGACAAAAATAATTGCAAAATAATTAGGAATTAATGTGAAGATTAATTTTTAGTAAATTCTGCAAGACAGACTTTCAGGAAAGGAGGTGGAATAAAAATGAGCTCCTAAATTTTAATCCCGGATTCTGGAAGATATATTCCTCAAACCATCGGACGAGAGGAGGTGGTGCTGGTCCTTCACGAGTCACTCTAATCTGTTCATAAAGCCTATATATAAAGTCTTAATATGTAGTATTTCACAATACTTCATGGTATTCTAATTAAATCATTTTTTGGAATCTTTGATTTCTCAGAACCTGACAAATTGTAATTCTGAGACTCCAGGAAAGTGGCAGTTCTGTAAAATGTTGGCACTGGAGACTAAATGCTCCCTGATAGTTTCACAACTAATTCACTTAACACACACACACACACACACATTACCCACAGTGACAGAGGGACAGAGTGACATCAGATGTATGATAGTTTTTTAATTTTCTATCATCCATATAGTGTTGTATAGTCATGAAACTATGCATATTTCCTCAGAATGACTTGTCTTCTATGTGTAATTTTTTTTAAGTGTTTAGAAGCTGCACTTAAAAAAATAAAAGACATTTACTGGTTACTTTTTTACTAATATTTAAAAAAATCACCACGACAAAACCATTCAAGCCATTCAAAATTCATCCGCACCTGTACTGTAAGATACATTCTTTAAACTGGTAAAAGAGGATGTGGTGCTGATCCTTCAAGTCACTCAAAACGTATCTGTCCATAAAGCCTATAAAGAATTATTCTTAATATACAGTTCACAATACTTCAGCTTGTTATTCTAATTAAGTGAATGTCATTTTATCAGTAAAATACATAAAATTCATATTATTTTTCTTTGAAAGATTTCTATAAATGATTTAAATCATACTTGTTTCTACAATAATTATTTAAAAGTAATCCTATAGCTCCATCTGGTGGCCATTATTGGTACTAAGAATTGCAAGCTTGATTTATATGTTATGATAGTTTTAAATGTATGCTGGCTCTTGAAAATGATAAAGCTATGAAACTTACTGTGCTTCCTTCAAATGATGACTTCTACGTATATAAAAAATTATGAAGAGTTGGAATTAAAAATTTTAAAGATATAGTAAAATTACTATTGTATTTTTTTTATGTTACTTTAATAAATCGCTATGGCCACACCATTTAAGGTATCCTAAACCCATTCGCAATTTAACATCTTCAGTATATGGCTTCATGTTAAAACAGTTTGGTGTGAACTACTTCTACTTCTTGGAGGAGAATGAATTCATTTACAGGCTGAGTTTATCATAAATCCACAATAACATTTATGAGTTCTGTATCAATCAGTGTTGTTGTTTGTTTATTTTTTATTTATTTTTTTCATAGGAAGATAACTGACCCTTTACTCTCCTTTTTAATAAATGTGCTTATAAACCAAGAACAAGCTATTTATAGCTGTATTTATAAACTGCTTACTACTGACTATTAATATTGGGACAAGGCTTTATGAAGCATGAACTGACTATTTACTAATGAGTGCAGTTATTATAAAGTGTTATCAATGCATTTGCTAATCTAATTAGACATTATTTTACAGTGTTATCAAATCCCTTAAATGATTTGTAAGAGTTTTGTAATGATTTTATTGACCTAAAAGCATTTGTGAAAGTTCTGCTTGCATTAGAGCTTAGTCTTGATCTGTGAGCTGAACAGATTTACTGTTACATCCATGAGATTATGTAAATTCAAATAAATATCATGTCACAGGATGTCAGAGGTCAGTATCAAATTAGTTTGAAATTATTATTTGCAGCACAAATAAGGTTTTTTAGGATTTTTAAAAATCCCTAAAACTGTCAGAAAAGGATAAGGCCTAAGATTTCTATGTGAGTGGCTAAATTTGTTTGTTTTTATAACTATAATGCATAAACTATGAAACTATACAAAATGTATAAAAAAGTACAAGTTATTCTTTTCCAATGTTTTTAATTTATTTAATTTTTTTTTTTTTTTTTTGGATTTACATTTTAAAAAATTAGCCTACGGCGATCATTCTAAACATCTTGAATAAAACCTGTCAATATTTATTATAGACCACTATAACTGTGTATAATCTAACAAACGAGTTTATTATGAAAATAAAAGCGTGTACACCAGATAACTTGGACGATAAAGAAATTGCTAACAATAGTATAATAGAGCATGTTTTAGGTTTTTAGGCGTTTAGATGCAGAAATGGACAAATCAAATGTAAAATAAAATGTAATTGATTTAATTAAATATAGATTAAGTCTTGTTAGAGCAAAATAATAAATAAATACGTACACACATTAAAAAAGCAGCCAAGATGAATGAGTTTAATTTTTTTATATAGATTAAAATTGAAGACAGAAGCAGCTGGTATATGCGGTCACTTAATATTAAAATCCAGTAGATCCACTTCAGATTTAATTCTCAACAGTTTATGTTCACGTGGCTGTTTTCGTTTATATTAGCCAAGCTATTATGTATTTTGAAATAATCTTGTCCGTGATGTGTTCGTTCTTACGACGAAAGGCAGAATCCTGCAGCTCGAGAGATATGTTATTCTGCCAGTCGCGCTTTCAAATAGTCTTGCACACTTAAACGGGTCACAAACACCTGCATTTAGCTCGTGTTGTGTTATAATGGATGTATTGTGTGCATTTATGGCAATAATTTATTTTAAAAAGCTCTTAAACAAGAATAAATTCGTTTGTTTTGAGCTCTGAGACACTGTGCGCGCTGATCGGAGGCAGTCGCAAATATTTCATTTTCACACAAACAGTTCAAAAACATCTTAATTTAGCTCTTGGTGTGCTCTAATTGGTGAATTGTGTGATATCGCTGCAATACTTTATTTTTAATAGCTATAAAACAAGAATAAACTCGTTTTTTTCTGAGCTCATCATTCCACACGCTCCTGCTCAGAGCTGTGATTCATCTCTCCTGTTTCTCACGTATCACTGACCACACATCAATTATTAATGAGCCCTGACCTGATAATAATCATATATGTTGGTTTAGCTTGTCACTGTGAATTAAATCCAAGTATTTATTTGTATTTTAACCGATTTAAAATCGAAACCAAAAGACAGTCTCCTCCCTTTTTTAGTCCGGTAACTGAACCTGTAGGGGCGCTATTTCTGTCAGACAATGGAAGTCTAAGCACACACACTCAAACAGATGGACAGAGTGAGATGAGATGTCTGACAGTTTTTTAATTTTCTGTTATCCATACAGTGTTGTAAAGTCATGAAACTATGCATATTTACTCAGAATAACTTTTTTTTCTGTATGAAAAAAGGTTTTGAAGTGTTTGGAATTTAAAAATGCAGGAAAATTAATAATTCCATCTTTATTGTCATTTAAAAAAATCACCACGACAAAACCATCCAAGCTATCCAAAACCCATTCACAATTTAAGTTCCTCAATGTTTTTTCAACATGTAGACCAAGTTTGGTGTGTATAGTGTTACTCTCCTCTGAGCAGTATGCATTAATTCACGGCTAAATGTAAAAAATAATCCACATTCAAATCAAAATAGCCGACTTCCTGTTGGTCGTAGCTGATGACTGTGAATTAGAAAGTTGTCCGTCTTGATAAGAACAATTTTTGTACTGAGTTTGGTGTCTGTAGCTAAAACTAACCCCCCCACTTTTGACAAAAGGTGGCGCTATAGAGTGCCTATTCCACGCCCTCTTATGAACTTTTGCCAGTGTCTAGCTGTCACTAATACTAATATGTGTTCTGAGTTTGATGAAATTCTAAGCATGTTATATGCCTCAAAATCACCTGAGAAGTATTCCAGTTTGACATGTTGCCACGGCAACAATTTTTTAGATATCAATATCCCCCTTGCAGATTTATATCAGCTGTGTTTTAACATTATTCTGATGAAGTTTGAAGCAAATCGAGTAATAATAAGATGCTGAATTCAAATCATTTTGAAAATGACACACTTCCTTCTGCCAGTTGGTGGCGCTATAACTTTGACTCCTAATAGTCACATATATGCGATCGACATCATACAACGAATAATCTGATGAAGTTTGATTAAAATCAGGAAATGTATGTGGATGGTATTAGACACTTCCTGTTTCTAATTTCTCGCCATAATTTCAACGCCTCGCCACGAGCAAACCGTTCGAGATATCAAAAATCCCCTGGCAATTTTTCATCCCCAGTGTCTTGAGATCATGTTGACCGAGTTTGGCGGCAATCGAGAAAAAAACCTATGACAAGTATTTCAAATTCCAGAGCATGCGCTTTTTACATAACTCTAAATAGCTGACTTCCTGTTGGGTGGAGCCTATGACATGCAATACGAAAGTTGTTCGGCACGATGAGATCTATATGTGTACTGAGTTTCATATGAATATGTGCAAGTATGTGTGAGCTATACATCAACATTTCTGACTGTGTTCCAGGGGGCGCCGTAGAGCCCCTGTGCCACGCCCGGGTCCCAGCCTCTGCAGGCTCCTAAAGGCCACAGATTCCAAAGTGTGCGCAAATTTTCAAGAGTTTTTGAGTATGTTAAGGACCCCCAAAGCCCCCACAACTTTGACGAAAAATTTGAATACTAAACCCTAAATAGCCAACTTCCTGTTGGGCGGAGCCTATGATATGCAATACAAAAGTTGTTTGGATTGATGAGATTTATATGTGTACCGAGTTTCATACGTCTACAAGCAAGAATGTATGATATATGGCCCTCCATATTCCAGGGGGCGCTGTAGAGCCCCTGTGCCACGCCCGTGTATCAGTCTCTGCCCGGCCCTAATGGCCGCAGGTTCCAATCTGTGTGCCAATTTTCAAGACTTTTTAAGCACGTTAAGGGCCCCAAAAGCCCCCGAGACGTTGGAAAAAAATAATAATAATAATAATAATAATAATAATAAAAAATAATCCTAAGGAAAACAATAGGCCTCTCGCCCTTTGGGCTTGAGCCCTAATAATAATAATAATAATAAAAAATAATCCTAAGGAAAACAATAGGCCTCTCGCCCTTTGGGCTTGAGCCCTAATAAATATAGCTGCAAGCAGCAATGTCGGGCTCAAGCCATCAGTGCAACGCCACCCCGGTGGCATCGGGAAAACTGTGCCCAGCGGGCATAAGCATTTACAGTAGCCCTCTGACAATCAAGTTTTAAGGGATGCGGCAGTTAAAGGGTTACTCCGACCAATCTAGACTTTGAAATCACATACACAGAACAATATATATAACTTTAGTAACACTTTATTTTAATATTTATAAAAAATGTATAAGGTGTGCATTGTAGCTGACACCTATATGAACACATTACAATTGTTTTGTGACTGCAAGTCTTTCTTCTCAAATGCTATTGAGCTTCAAATTTGCATTGGAGCCCATGTGAAAAAGTAGCATAATTTACATATGACTTACAGTTTGTTGTAATAAATATCAAACATTCAAATTAATTGTGCATTATAGCTGTCACCTAGATGAACAATTACAGTTGTTTTTATGGCTGTAAGTCATTCTCTTCAAATGCTACTGACGTTAGAAAAGTTTATAACAATATCACAGGTAACTTTAGAGACGGTCCCTAAATTTGAGACTCTCGAATGTGTAATGTCAAGACAATTGTATGCCTGTTTTTTTTTTTCTTTAGTTTTCTTTTCTCTGTGCCGGATAGCTGATGTCCTTTACCCGGGCATAGATGTCCATCCATCAATTACGAACATTCAGCCGCAAACATGAGGTGTGAGCGGTCGCGAGCGCGGATGGGAGAATGGCGCATGTGGTTTTTTTTTTTTTTTTTTTTTTTTGAGCAAATGGGATGGTGCCCCCTCTGGGAGTTGGTGCCCTACGAAGACTGCATACTCTGCATATAGGGAGCGGCTGTACTATCTGGAAGATATATTCCTCAAACCATCGTACAAGAGGAGATGATGCTAGTCCTTCAAGAATCGCTCAAAACCTTTTCAAGTGTACAGTTTCCTTTTATTGCATCTTGAAATAAATATTTCTGAATTCTGAATCAAACTGGGTTGTGTTTATTTATTTATTTTATAAGACAACTGAGACTTTAATCTCCTTCGTAATATATGTGCTTTTAAACCAAGAACAATTTATTTATATGTATTACTGCTTAATAATGACTATTATTAAGGGAAAAGGCTTTATAATCATGAACTATTTACTAATGCTTAGCTAATGAGTGCAGTTTTTATAAAGTGTTACCAATGCATTTACTAATGTTAATAAATTAGACATTATTTTACAGTGTTACCAAATCCTTTAATAATGTATTAGTGTTTTCTAATGATTTTAATGACCTATAAGCATTTGTGAAATAGTTTTGCTTGCATTGCAGCTTAATCTGTCAGTTGAAGAGTTTTACTGTTACATCCATGAGATTAATAAATGTCATGTCACGTCACAGGTTGTCATAGGTCAGCATCAAATGAGTTTGAAATTATTATTTGCAGCACAAATAAGGATTCTTAGGATGTTTTTAAATCCCTAAAACTGTCAGAAAAGGATAAGGCCTAAGAGATTTCTTAACCTGTAATGAAAAGAAAAAACACCACCATTAGCAACAACAAAAACAATAACAATTTAAAATACAGATTTTTTTCCCCCTGATTATTAAAGGGATGATTAGGTCTCTCTCTCTCTCTCTCTCTCTCTCTCTCTCTGCCAGACAGCCCCTCCCTACAATCCACACACACTGTCAGTCACCAAAAATTCACAGTCACCAACCCCCTCACACTCCCCCTCCCTCTCCCCCTCCCTTTCCTCACACAGACAGAGTGGCCAGAGTGAGATCATGTCAGTTGAGAAGTCTGACAGTTTTTTAATTTTCTGTTATCCATACAGTGTTGTAAAGTCGTTAAACTATGCATATTTCCTCAGAATGACTTTTTCATCTGTATGAAAAAATTCTTTGACGTGTTTGGAAGCTGCAATTTAAAAATACAATAATGATTCCCTTTGTAAGGTCATTTAAAAAAATCACCACGGCAAAACCATTCAAGCTATCCAAAATCCATTCACAATTTAAGTTCCTATCAGAAATACTGATGTGTGTTCAGAGTTTTGTGAAATTCTAAGTATGTTATTTGCCTCAAAATCACCTGAGAAGTATTCCAGTTTGACATGTTGCCACGCCAACAATTTTTTAGATATCAATATCCCCCTTGCAGATTTATATCGGCTGTGTTTTAACATTATTCTGATGAAGTTTGAAGCAAATCGAGTAATAATAAGATGCTGAATTCAAATCATTTTGAAAATGACACACTTCCTTCTGCCAGTTGGTGGCGCTATAACTTTGACTCCTAATAGTCACATATATGCGATCGACATCATACAACGAATAATCTGATGAAGTTTGATTAAAATCAGGAAATGTATGTGGACGGTATTAGACACTTCCTGTTTCTCATTTCTTGCCATAATTTCAACGCCTCGCCACGAGCAAACCGTTCGAGATATCAAAAATCCCCTGGCAATTTTTCATCCCCAGTGTCTTGAGATCATGTTGACCGAGTTTGGCGGCAATCGAGAAAAAAACCTATGACAAGTATTTCAAATTCCAGAGCATGCGCTTTTTACATAACTCTAAATAGCTGACTTCCTGATGGGCGGAGCCTATGACATGCAATACGAAAGTTGTTTGGCACGATGAGATCTATATGTGTACTGAGTTTCATATGAATATGTGCAAGTATGTGTGAGCTATACATCAACATTTCTGACTGTGTTCCAGGGGGCGCCGTAGAGCCCCTGTGCCACGCCCGGGTCCCAGCCTCTGCAGGCTCCTAAAGGCCACAGATTCCAAAGTGTGCGCAAATTTTCAAGAGTTTTTGAGTATGTTAAGGACCCCAAAAGCCCCCACAACTTTGACGAAAAATTTGAATACTAAACCCTAAATAGCCAACTTCCTGTTGGGCGGAGCCTATGATATGCAATACAAAAGTTGTTTGGATTGATGAGATTTATATGTGTACCGAGTTTCATACGTCTACGAGCAAGAATGTATGATATATGGCCCTCCATATTCCAGGGGGCGCTGTAGAGCCCCTGTGCCACGCCCGTGTATCAGTCTCTGCCCGGCCCTAATGGCCGCAGGTTCCAATCTGTGTGCCAATTTTCAAGACTTTTTAAGCATGTTAAGGGCCCCAAAAGCCCCCGAGACGTTGGAAAAAAAAAAAAAAAATAATAATAATAATAATAATAATAATAATAAAAAATAATCCTAAGGAAAACAATAGGCCTCTCGCCCTTTGGGCTTGAGCCCTAATAATAATAATAATAATAAAAAATAATCCTAAGGAAAACAATAGGCCTCTCGCCCTTTGGGCTTGAGCCCTAATAATAATAATAACAAATAATCCTAAGGAAAACAATAGGGCTCTCGCCCTACAGGCTTGAGCCCTAATAACAAATAATCCTAAGGAAAACAATAGGGCTCTCGCCCTCCAGGCTTGAGCCCTAATAAACGACACAGAAACAAGAGGGTCCTCACACCATCGGTGCTCGGGCCCTAATTAAAGCTGCAAGCAGCGATGAACGGGCCCTCGCACCCGGGCTCACCGGCAGCGAGTGGCTTTAGTTAATAATTGAACGACGAGAAATATGCGTTTAAACTCATAAATATAAGTAGAATATATCAATGTTTATTCCATATATGTGCCAATCTTCCTGTTGCCAGCAGGTGGCGCTATCACTATAGTGGAATATTGGCCTTCAGATGTGTTCAGGGCAGGACTTCTGTCGAACATGTGAGGTTTGGGGAGGATTGGACATTTTATGCCTGAGTTACAACAACAGCCTATTTCATGGCGAAACATCGAAATTTGTCAGGCCGCCATGGACACGCCCTTTAACGAAACCTCAAGATCTTCGCAATTTAAGATCGCAAAAGGCTTTAGATTACACTGACCAAGTTTGGTGTTGATCTGAATAAATCTCTAGGAGGAGTTCGTTAAAGTCCAACCCCTGAAAATGGCCAAAACAACACTCATTTTGCAGAGAAAATTCTAAATAACTGACTTCCTGTTGGGATTCGGATTTCGTACCAAGAGACTTTTTCATAGATATTGGTGTTTTACATGTGTGTACCGATTTTTGTTCATGTACGTGAAACATAGCTCGAGGCGCACTCCGTTTAAAGTGTATACGCACTCCGTTGAAAGTGTATAGGTGGCGCTATCGAGCCATTTTGCCACACTCGATGGAATATTGGCCTTCAGATCTGTTTAGGCCAGGACCCTTATCACACATGTGATGTTTGGTCAAGATCGGATCGCCTGAGTTATAAAATCTTTTATTCCCATGGAGAGACATCGAACTTCGTCACGGCGCCATGGACACGCCTTTTAACAAAAACTCAAGATCTTCACAACTAAACATCACACAGGTCTTTAGATTAGACTCACCACAAAAAAAGACATTGATGTCATAAAATTTCTAGAAATAGTCTCTCACCGTGGAAAATATGTCACTTCCTGTTGCCAATAGGTGGCGCTATGACTATAACTGAATATTGGCATGTAAATCTGTTCAGGTCAAGAGTCTTATCCAACATGTGAAGTTTGGGGCAGATTGGACATTGTATGTCTGAGTTACAGCAACTTCCTTTTTCATGGCGAAACATCGAAATTTGTCAGGCCGCCATGGACCCGCCCTTTAATGAAACCTCAAGTCCTTCGCAATTTATTATCGCAAAGGGCTTTAGATTACACTGACCAAGTTTGGTGTTGATCTGAATAAATCTCTAGGAGGAGTTCGTTAAAGTACAACCCCTGAAAATGGCAAAAACAACACCAATTTTGCAGGGAAAATTCAAAATAACCGACTTCCTGTTGGGATTCGGATTTCATACCAAGAGACTTTTTTGTAGGTATTGGTGAGTTACATGTGTGTACCAATTTTTGTACATGTACGTGAAACATAGCTCGAGGCACACTCCGTTGAAAGTGTATAGGTGGCGCTATCGAGCCATTCTGCCACACCCGGTGGAATATTGGCCTGCAGATCTGTTCAGGTCAGGACTCTTATCACACATGTGAAGTTTGGGGAAGATCTGACATTTTATGCCTGAGTTATAACATCTTTTATTCCCATGGCGAGACATCGAACTTCGTGACGGCGCCATGGACACACCTTTTAACGAAAACTCAAGATCTTCACAACTTAACATCGCACAGGCCTTTAGATTAGACTGACCACAAAAAAGACATTGATGTCATAAAATTTCTAGGAGTAGTTCATCGCCGTGTAAAATATGTCACTTCCTGTTGCCAATAGGTGGCGCTATGACTATAACTGAATATGCATATGTCAATATGTTCAGGTTCAGAGTCTCATCAAACATGTGAAGTTTGGGGCAGATTGGACATTGTATGTCTGTGTTATAGCAACTTCATTTTTCATGGCGAATCATCGAAATTCGCCAGGCTGCCACGGACACGCCCTTCGACGAAAACTCAAGATCTTCGCAATTTAACATCGCTAAGGCCTTTAGATTAGGCATACCAAATTTGGTGTTGATTTGAAGGAATCTCTAGGAGGAGTTCGTTAAAATACAACACATGGAAATGACCAAAATTACACAAAATTTGCTCATAATATTAAAAATAACTGACTTCCTGTTGGGTTTAGAATTTTGCTCCAAGAGTCTTTTTTGTAGGTATTGGTGTGTTACATATGTGTGCCAATTTTCGTGCATGTACGTGAAACATAGCCGGAAGGCTGTTGATTTTCTTAGTATAGGTGGCGCTGTCGAGCCATTTTGCCACACCCTCTTCTGAATCCTATATCAGACGAAAATTTTCACCAGGTTTGACGTGTGTGCAAAGTTTCATGACTTTTTGAGCATGTTAAAGCCCTCAAAAATGCGATTCATTCGAGAAAAGAAGAAGAAGAATAATAAATATAGCTGCAAGCAGCGATGGCGGGCTCAAGCCACCAATGCCATCACCACCCCGGTGGCATCAGGTAAACTGTGCCCAGCGGGCACATGCATTCACAATATCCCTCTGGCAGTGAGGTTTTAAAGGATAGAGGGGAGCGTAGAGGGGAGCGTGCATTTGCAGTGGCTGGGCACGACTCTAGAATACCCTGCCTTTAGAGATCAGACTGGCCCCTTCCTTGTCTATTTTTAAATCTTTGCTAAAAACTTTTTTATTTTCCTTAGTGTACTGACTACTGTGTTATGCTACATTTTGAAATGGGTGGTTTTAAATTTTTTGTCTGGTCTATTTTTATGTATGTGTAATATTCTTGCTCTTATGTTAAAGCACTTTGGTCAGCCAGGAGGCTGTTGTAAATGCGCTATACAAATAAATTGAACTTGAACTAGAACTTGAACTTGATATGGCAGTTAAAGGGTTAATCCGAATCATCTAGACTTTAAAATCACATTCACAGAACAATATATATATATATATATATAACTTTAGTAACACTTTACAATAAGATTTCATTTATAAACATTATGTTAACATGAACAATATTTATATAGCATTCATTCATGTCAGTTAATATTCCAAACTTAAACATTAAAACATTGTTTTATTGTGATTTTTTTCCAAGCACATTTTACCAATTCCAAACCATATCAATCTTAATAACTACCATTATTTTTTATTTAATCATTTATGAGTGCTATACAATAGTCCAGGAAAGCTGGAAGAGAAAAACAGGTCAAGAAGAACTGACAAAAGAATTGCAAAAGAATTAGGAATTAATGTGAAGATTAATTTTTAGTCAATTCTGCAAGACAGACTTTCAGGAAAGGAGGTGGAATAAAAATGAGCTCCTAAATCTTAATCCCAGATTCTGGAAGATATATTCCTCAAACCATCGGACAAGAGGAGGTGGTGCTGGTCCTTCACGAGTCACTCTAATCTGTTCATTAAGCCTATATATAAAGTCTTAATATATAGTATTTCACAATACTTCATGGTATTCTAATTGAATAATTTTTTGGAATCTTAGATCTCTCAGAACCTGACACATTGTAATTCTGAGACTCCAGGAAAGTGTCAGTTCTGTAAAATGTTGGCGCTGGAGACTAAATGCTCACTGATAGTTTCACACCTAATTCACTTAAAACACACACAAACACACACACACAGTGACAGAGGGACAGAGTGACATCAGATGTATGTTTTTTAATTTTCTGTCATCCATATAATGTTGTATAGTCATGAAACTATGCATATTTCCTCAGAATGACTTGTCTTCTATGTGTACATTTTTTTGAAGTGTTTAGAAGCTGCACTTTTTTTTACTGGTTCCTTTTTTACTATTATTTCAAAAAATCACCACGACAAAACCATTCAAGCTATCCAAAATTCATTCACACCTGTTCTGTAAGATTAATTCTTTAAACAGTGGTAAAAGAGGATGTGGTGCTGAACCTTCAAGAGTCACTTAAAACGTATCTGTCCATAAAGCCTATTAAGAATTATTCTTAATATACAGTTCACAATACTTCAGCTTGTTATTCTAATTAAGTGAGGGTCATTTTATCAGTAAAATTCCTAAAATACATATTATTTTATTTGAAAGATTTCTATAAATTATTTAAATCATACTCGTTTCTCCAATAATTATTTAAAAGTAATCCTATAGCTCCCTCTGGTGGCCATTATAGGTACTAAGAATTGCAAGCTTGATTTATAAGTTATGATAGTTTTAATTTTATGCTGGCTCTTGAAAATGATAAAGCTATGAAACTTACTGTGCTTCCTTCAAATGAGGACTTCTACTTATATAAAAAATTATGAAGAGTTAGAATGAAAAATTTTAAAGATATAGTAAAATAACTATTGTATTTTTAATGTTACTTTAATAAATCTCTATGGCAACACCATTTAAGCTATCCTAAACCCATTCACAATTTAACATCTCAGTATATTGGCATCATGTTGAAAAAGGAGTATGGAGTAGTATGAGGAGGAGTATGAATTCATTTACAGGCTGATTTTATCATAAATCCACAATAAAATTTCTGAGTTCTGTATCAATCTGTGTTGTTGTTTGTTTATTTTTATCTTTTATTTTTCATAGGAAGATAACTTACTCTCATTTTTAATAAATGTGCTTATAAACCAAGGACAAGCTATTTATAGCTGTATTTATAAACTGCTTACTACTGACTATTAATATTGGGACAAGGCTTTATAAAGCATGAACTGACTATTTACTAATGAGTGCAGTTATTATAAAGTGTTATCAATGAATTTGCTAATGTTAACAAATTAGACATTATTTTACAGTGTTATCAAATCCTTAAATGACTCATAAGCATTTGTGAAAGTTCTGCTTGCATTACAGCTTAGTATTGATCTGTGAGCTGAACAGATTTACTGTTACATCTATGAGATTATGTAAATTCAAATAAATATAATGTCACAGGATGTCATAGGTCAGTATCAAATGAGTTTGAAATTATTATTTGCAGCACAAATAAGTTTTTTTTAGGATTTTTAAAAATCCCTAAAACTGACAGAAAAAGGTTAAGGCCTAAGCTATTTCTATGTGAGTGGCTAAATTTATTTTTGTTTTCATAATTGTAATACACAAACTATGAAATTATACAAAATGTATAAAAAGGTAAATAAATAAATACGCACACATTAAAAAAGCATAATCTTGTCCGTTATGTGTTCGTTCGTACGACGAAAGACAGAAACCTGCAGCTCGAGAGAAATGTTATTCTGCCAGTCGCGCTTTCAAATAGTCTTGCACACTTAAACAGGTCACAAACACCTGCATTTAGCTCTTGCTGTGTTACAATGGGTTTATTGTGTGCATTTGTGGTAATATTTTATTTAAAAAAGCTCTTAAACAAGAATAAATTCGTTTGTTTTGAGCTGGACACTGTACGCGCTGATCGGAGGCGGTGATTTCAGATAGGCAGCTGCAAATATTTCATTTTCACACAAACAGTTCAAAAACATCTTAATTTAGCTCTTGGTGTGTTCTAATTGGTTGATTGTGTGATATCGCTGTAATAATTTATTTTTAAAAGCTTTAAAACAGGAATAAATTCGTTTTCTCTGAGCTCTTTACTCCAGACGCTCATGGTCACAGCGGTGATTCATCTCTCCTATTTCTCACGTATCTCTGGCCAGAAATAATTTATCCATGAGCCCTGAACCGGTAATAATCAGATATGTTGGTTTAGCTTGTCAGTGTGAATTAAATCTAAGTATTTGTTTGTATTTTTAACCGATTTAAAAGTGAAAGTAAAAGTCCGGGAATTGAACCTGTAGGGGCGCAATTTCTCTCAGACAATGGAAGTCTGAAGCACATATACTCAAACAGAGGGACAGAGTGAGATGAGATGAGATGTCTGACAGTTTTTTTTAATTTTCTGTTATCCATACAGTGTTGTAAAGTCGTGAAACTATGCATATTTCCTCAGAATGACTTTTTCATCTGTATGAAAAAATTCTTTGACGTGTTTGGAAGCTGCAATTTAAAAATACAATAATGATTCCCTTTGTAAGGTCATTTAAAAAAATCACCACGGCAAAACCATTCAAGCTATCCAAAATCCATTCACAATTTAAGTTCCTATCAGAAATACTGATGTGTGTTCAGAGTTTTGTGAAATTCTAAGTATGTTATTTGCCTCAAAATCACCTGAGAAGTATTCCAGTTTGACATGTTGCCACGGCAACAATTTTTTAGATATCAATATCCCCCTTGCAGATTTATATCAGCTGTGTTTTAACATTATTCTGATGAAGTTTGAAGCAAATCGAGTAATAATAAGATGCTGAATTCAAATCATTTTGAAAATGACACACTTCCTTCTGCCAGTTGGTGGCGCTATAACTTTGACTCCTAATAGTCACATATATGCGATCGACATCATACAACGAATAATCTGATGAAGTTTGATTAAAATCAGGAAATGTATGTGGATGGTATTAGACACTTCCTGTTTCTAATTTCTCGCCATAATTTCAACGCCTCGCCACGAGCAAACCGTTCGAGATATCAAAAATCCCCTGGCAATTTTTCATCCCCAGTGTCTTGAGATCATGTTGACCGAGTTTGGCGGCAATCGAGAAAAAAACCTATGACAAGTATTTCAAATTCCAGAGCATGCGCTTTTTACATAACTCTAAATAGCTGACTTCCTGTTGGGTGGAGCCTATGACATGCAATACGAAAGTTGTTCGGCACGATGAGATCTATATGTGTACTGAGTTTCATATGAATATGTGCAAGTATGTGTGAGCTATACATCAAAATTTTTGACTGTGTTCCAGGGGGCGCCGTAGAGCCCCTGTGCCACGCCCGGGTCCCAGCCTCTGCAGGCTCCTAAAGGCCACAGATTCCAAAGTGTGCGCAAATTTTCAAGAGTTTTTGAGTATGTTAAGGACCCCAAAAGCCCCCACAACTTTGACGAAAAATTTGAATACTAAACCCTAAATAGCCAACTTCCTGTTGGGCGGAGCCTATGATATGCAATACAAAAGTTGTTTGGATTGATGAGATTTATATGTGTACCGAGTTTCATACGTCTACGAGCAAGAATGTATGATATATGGCCCTCCATATTCCAGGGGGCGCTGTAGAGCCCCTGTGCCACGCCCGTGTATCAGTCTCTGCCCGGCCCTAATGGCCGCAGGTTCCAATCTGTGTGCCAATTTTCAAGACTTTTTAAGCACGTTAAGGGCCCCAAAAGCCCCCGAGACGTTGGAAAATAATAATAATAATAATAATAATAATAATAATAATAATAATAATAATAATAATAATAATAATAAAAAATAATCCTAAGGAAAACAATAGGCCTCTCGCCCTTTGGGCTTGAGCCCTAAATATAGCTGCAAGCAGCGATGGCGGGCTCAAGCCACCAATGCCATCGCCACCCCGGTGGCATCAGGTAAACTGTGCCCAGCGGGCACATGCATTCACAATATCCCTCTGGCAGTGAGGTTTTAAAGGGTATGGCGGTTAAAGGGTTAATCCGAATCATCTAGACTTTAAAATCACATTCACAGAACAATATATATATATATATATATATATATATATTAGGGGTGTAACGGTTCACAAAATTCACGGTTCGGTTCGATACGATACACTGATGTCACGGTGTATCGTGCTGCAGGCATAGTTTGTTGCGTGCATGTTTCTCCTTTTTTTCGTCTTTTCCCAGATACTGACACAATAAGGTGATGTCGGCGTAAATGAGTTGACATGTTTCAAGTATTCACGCTGGTGTTTTTTTTTTTTTAAAGCAATGAAGCAACCGCGCGAAGCCCTCACTATATAGGATTTTAGAAAGAATGCAGAGCACTAGTGTAGTGTGCAAACTTACCACAGTGTGGATTTCAGAAAGTGTGCAAAGACTTCACGTGCACACTTACCATAACATGGATTTACAAATAATGTTCTAAGGAGGGGCTCTCATGTCACTCTGATCGAGCAGCTCATAGATGGAATCATGCATCTCAAACAATATGTTTGAGAGTCA
Source organism: Carassius gibelio (assembly GCF_023724105.1). Taxonomy (NCBI): domain Eukaryota; kingdom Metazoa; phylum Chordata; class Actinopteri; order Cypriniformes; family Cyprinidae; genus Carassius; species Carassius gibelio. The sequence goes on along the minus strand of NC_068413.1, from coordinate 31,039,783 downwards.
TCTTCTTTTTCTAGTCTGTTAAACGCATTGGCCATTTTGCAACGAGCCTTCAGCGCGTACTGAGTGAGCGAGCGCCTGACTGAGTCATAACATAACATAAACATAAGTTGGTGTTTTTTTCTTCTTCGGGAGTGTCAGGGGCGTTGCCTGTTACGTCGTTTGGGTTATTGGGCTACCTTGTTGAACGCATATCATTATATTTCTCTTTTTTTTTTCCAAATATAATTAATTAGTCCAACGAACCGTTCGGTATGCATAATGCGTACCGCGTACCGAACCGAAAGCGTCGTACCGAACGGTTCAATACGAATACGCGTATCGTTACACCCCTAATATATATATATATATATATATATATATATATATATATATATATATATATATATATTTAGTAACACTTTACAATAAGATTTCATTTATAAACATTATGTTAACATGAACAATATTTATATAGCATTCATTCATGTCATTTAATATTCCAAACTTAAACATTAAAACATTGTTTTATTGTGATTTTTTTTCCAAGCACATTTTACCAATTCCAAGCCATATCAATCTTAATAACTACCATTATTTTTTATTTAATCATTTATGAGTGCTATACAATAGTCCAGGAAAGCTGGAAGAGAAAAACTCCTTATATTCATGTGCAGAATCATTAGGCATGTTTTCTTTTACAGATGAAATGCGCTAAAAAAGAGTTTTAACTCAAACGTTTTTAACTCAAAGTCGAAAATTATGAAATACCCATGAGAAATATCAAACACAAATGCAATACAGAAATGGATAAGTTAAGATTTGACCATTGTACAAAAATGCTGACTGGGTCATGAGGTCAGAAAAGAAGAAGAAGAAAAAAAAAACAGGTCAAGAAGAACTGACAAAAATAATTGCAAAATAATTAGGAATTAATGTGAAGATTAATTTTTAGTAAATTCTGCAAGACAGACTTTCAGGAAAGGAGGTGGAATAAAAATGAGCTCCTAAATCTTAACCCCGGATTCAGGAAAATATATTCCTCAAACCATCGGACAAGAGGAGGTGGTGCTGGTCCTTCACGAGTCACTCTAATCTGTTCATAAAGCCTATATATAAAGTCTTAATATGTAGTATTTCACAATACTTCATGGTATTCTAATTAAATCATTTTTTGGAATCTTTGATTTCTCAGAACCTGACACATTGTAATTCTGAGACTCCAGGAAAGTGGCAGTTCTGTAAAATGTTGGCACTGGAGACTAAATGCTCCCTGATAGTTTCACAACTAATTCACTTAACACACACACACACACACACACACACACACACATTACCCACAGTGACAGAGGGACAGAGTGACATCAGATGTATGATAGTTTTTTAATTTTCTATCATCCATATAGTGTTGTATAGTCATGAAACTATGCATATTTCCTCAGAATGACTTGTCTTCTATGTGTAAATTTTTTTTAAGTGTTTAGAAGCTGCACTTAAAAAAATAAAAGACATTTACTGGTTACTTTTTTACTAATATTTTAAAAAATCACCACGACAAAACCATTCAAGCCATTCAAAATTCATCCGCACCTGTACTGTAAGATACATTCTTTAAACTGGTAAAAGAGGATGTGGTGCTGATCCTTCAAGTCACTCAAAACGTATCTGTCCATAAAGCCTATAAAGAATTATTCTTAATATACAGTTCACAATACTTCAGCTTGTTATTCTAATTAAGTGAATGTCATTTTATCAGTAAAATACATAAAATTCATATTATTTTTCTTTGAAAGATTTCTATAAATGATTTAAATCATACTTGTTTCTACAATAATTATTTAAAAGTAATCCTATAGCTCCATCTGGTGGCCATTATTGGTACTAAGAATTGCAAGCTTGATTTATATGTTATGATAGTTTTAAATTTATGCTGGCTCTTGAAAATGATAAAGCTATGAAACTTACTGTGCTTCCTTCAAATGATGACTTCTACGTATATAAAAAATTATGAAGAGTTGGAATTAAAAATTTTAAAGATATAGTAAAATTACTATTGTATTTTTTTTATGTTACTTTAATAAATCGCTATGGCCACACCATTTAAGGTATCCTAAACCCATTCGCAATTTAACATCTTCAGTATATGGCTTCATGTTAAAACAGTTTGGTGTGAACTACTTGTGTCTTCTTGGAGGAGAATGAATTCATTTACAGGCTGAGTTTATCATAAATCCACAATAACATTTATGAGTTCTGTATCAATCAGTGTTGTTGTTTGTTTATTTTTTATTTATTTTTTTCATAGGAAGATAACTGACCCTTTACTCTCCTTTTTAATAAATGTGCTTATAAACCAAGAACAAGCTATTTATAGCTGTATTTATAAACTGCTTACTACTGACTATTAATATTGGGACAAGGCTTTATGAAGCATGTACTGACTATTTACTAATGAGTGCAGTTATTATAAAGTGTTATCAATGCATTTGCTAATCTTAACAAATTAGACATTATTTTACAGTGTTATCAAATCCCTTAAATGATTTGTAAGTGTTTTGTAATGATTTTATTGACCTAAAAGCATTTGTGAATGTTCTGCTTGCATTAGAGCTTAGTCTTGATCTGTGAGCTGAACAGATTTACTGTTACATCCATGAGATTATGTAAATTCAAATAAATATCATGTCACAGGATGTCAGAGGTCAGTATCAAATTAGTTTGAAATTATTATTTGCAGCACAAATAAGGTTTTTTAGGATTTTTAAAAATCCCTAAAACTGTCAGAAAAGGATAAGGCCTAAGATTTCTATGTGAGTGGCTAAATTTGTTTGTTTTTATAACTATAATGCATAAACTATGAAACTATACAAAATGTATAAAAAAGTACAAGTTATTCTTTTCCAATGTTTTTAATTTATTTAATTTTTTTTTTTTTTTTTTTGGGATTTACATTTTAAAAAATTAGCCTACGGCGATCATTCTAAACATCTTGAATAAAACCTGTCAATATTTATTATAGACCACTATAACTGTGTATAATCTAACAAACGAGTTTATTATGAAAATAAAAGCGTGTACACCAGATAACTTGGACGATAAAGAAATTGCTAACAATAGTATAATAGAGCATGTTTTAGGTTTTTAGGCGTTTAGATGCAGAAATGGACAAATCAAATGTAAAATAAAATGTAATTGATTTAATTAAATATAGATTAAGTCTTGTTAGAGCAAAATAATAAATAAATACGTACACACATTAAAAAAGCAGCCAAGATGAATGAGTTTAATTTTTTTATATAGATTAAAATTGAAGACAGAAGCAGCTGGTATATGCGGTCACTTAATATTCAAATCCAGTAGATCCACTTCAGATTTAATTCTCAACAGTTTATGTTCACGTGGCTGTTTTCGTTTATATTAGCCAAGCTATTATGTATTTGGAAATAATCTTGTCCGTGATGTGTTCGTTCTTACGACGAAAGGCAGAATCCTGCAGCTCGAGAGATATATGTTATTCTGCCAGTCGCGCTTTCAAATAGTCTTGCACACTTAAACGGGTCACAAACACCTGCATTTAGCTCGTGTTGTGTTATAATGGATGTATTGTGTGCATTTATGGCAATAATTTATTTTAAAAAGCTCTTAAACAAGAATAAATTCGTTTGTTTTGAGCTCTGAGACACTGTGCGCGCTGATCGGAGGCAGTGATTTCAGATAGGCAGCCGCAAATATTTCATTTTCACACAAACAGTTCAAAAACATCTTAATTTAGCTCTTGGTGTGCTCTAATTGGTGAATTGTGTGATATCGCTGCAATACTTTATTTTTAATAGCTATAAAACAAGAATAAACTCGTTTTTTCTGAGCTCATCATTCCACACGCTCCTGCTCAGAGCGGTGATTCATCTCTCGTGTTTCTCACGTATCACTGACCACACATCAATTATTAATGAGCCCTGACCTGATAATAATCATATATGTTGGTTTAGCTTGTCACTGTGAATTAAATCCAAGTATTTATTTGTATTTTAACCGATTTAAAATCGAAACCAAAAGACAGTCTCCTCCCTTTTTTAGTCCGGTAACTGAACCTGTAGGGGCGCTATTTCTGTCAGACAATGGAAGTCTAAGCACACACACTCAAACAGATGGACAGAGTTAGATGAGATGTCTGACAGTTTTTTAATTTTCTGTTATCCATACAGTGTTGTAAAGTCATGAAACTATGCATATTTACTCAGAATAACTTTTTTTTCTGTATGAAAAAAGGTTTTGAAGTGTTTGGAATTTAAAAATGCAGGAAAATTAATAATTCCATCTTTATTGTCATTTAAAAAAATCACCACGACAAAACCATCCAAGCTATCCAAAACCCATTCACAATTTAAGTTCCTCAATGTTTTTTCAACATGTAGACCAAGTTTGGTGTGTATAGTGTTACTCTCCTCTGAGCAGTATGCATTAATTCACGGCTAAATGTAAAAAATAATCCACATTCAAATCAAAATAGCCGACTTCCTGTTGGTCGTAGCTGATGACTGTGAATTAGAAAGTTGTCCGTCTTGATAAGAACAATTTTTGTACTGAGTTTGGTGTCTGTAGCTAAAACTAACCCCCCCACTTTTGACAAAAGGTGGCGCTATAGAGTGCCTATTCCACACCCTCTTATGAACTTTTGCCAGTGTCTAGCTGTCACTAATACTGATATGTGTTCTGAGTTTGATGAAATTCTAAGCATGTTATATGCCTCAAATTCACCTGAGAAGTATTCCAGTTTGACATGTTGCCACGGCAACAATTTTTTACATATCAATATCCCCCTTGCAGATTTATATCAGCTGTGTTTTAACATTATTCTGATGAAGTTTGAAGCAAATCGAGTAATAATAAGATGCTGAATTCAAATCATTTTGAAAATGACACACTTCCTTCTGCCAGTTGGTGGCGCTATAACTTTGACTCCTAATAGTCACATATATGCGATCGACATCATACAACGAATAATCTGATGAAGTTTGATTAAAATCAGGAAATGTATGTGGATGGTATTAGACACTTCCTGTTTCTAATTTCTCGCCATAATTTCAACGCCTCGCCACGAGCAAACCGTTCGAGATATCAAAAATCCCCTGGCAATTTTTCATCCCCAGTGTCTTGAGATCATGTTGACCGAGTTTGGCGGCAATCGAGAAAAAAACCTATGACAAGTATTTCAAATTCCAGAGCATGCGCTTTTTACATAACTCTAAATAGCTGACTTCCTGTTGGGTGGAGCCTATGACATGCAATACGAAAGTTGTTCGGCACGATGAGATCTATATGTGTACTGAGTTTCATATGAATATGTGCAAGTATGTGTGAGCTATACATCAACATTTCTGACTGTGTTCCAGGGGGCGCCGTAGAGCCCCTGTGCCACGCCCGGGTCCCAGCCTCTGCAGGCTCCTAAAGGCCACAGATTCCAAAGTGTGCGCAAATTTTCAAGAGTTTTTGAGTATGTTAAGGACCCCCAAAGCCCCCACAACTTTGACGAAAAATTTGAATACTAAACCCTAAATAGCCAACTTCCTGTTGGGCGGAGCCTATGATATGCAATACAAAAGTTGTTTGGATTGATGAGATTTATATGTGTACCGAGTTTCATACGTCTACGAGCAAGAATGTATGATATATGGCCCTCCATATTCCAGGGGGCGCTGTAGAGCCCCTGTGCCACGCCCGTGTATCAGTCTCTGCCCGGCCCTAATGGCCGCAGGTTCCAATCTGTGTGCCAATTTTCAAGACTTTTTAAGCACGTTAAGGGCCCCAAAAGCCCCCGAGACGTTGGAAAAAAAAAATAATAATAATAATAATAATAAATATAGCTGCAAGCAGCGATGGCGGGCTCAAGCCGTCAGTGCAACGCCACCCCGGTGGCATCGGGAAAACTGTGCCCAGCGGGCATAAGCATTTACAGTAACCCTCTGGCAATCAAATTTTAAGGGATATGGCAGTTAAAGGGTTAATCCGACCCGTCTAGACTTTGAAATCACATACACAGAACAATATATATAACTTTAGTAACACTTTATTTTAATATATATAAAAAATGTATAAGTTGTGCATCGTAGCTGACACCTAAATGAACACATTACAATTGGTTTATGACTGCAAGTCTTTCTCCTCAAATGCTATTGAGCTTCAAATTTGCTTTTGAGCCCATGTGAAAAAGTAGCATAATTTACATATGACTTACAGTTTGTTTTAATAAATATCAAACATTCAATTTAATGGTGCATTATAGCTGTCCCCTAGATGAACAATTACAGTTGTTTTTATGACTGTAAGTCATTCTCTTCAAATGCTACTGACGTTAGAAAAGTGTATAACAATATCACATGTAACTTTAGAGACGGTCCCTAAATTTGAGACTCTCGAATGTCCAATGTCAAGCCAACTTTATGCCTGTTTTTGTTTTGTTTTTTACTTTATTTTTCTTTTCTCTGTGCCGGATTGCTGATGTCTTTTACCCGGGCATAGATGTCCATCCATCAATTACGAACATTCATCCGCAAATGTCCGAGCGGTCGCGAGCGCGGATGGGAGAATGGCGCATGTTTTATTTTTTTTGAGCTACTGGGATGGTGCCCCCTCTGGGAGTTGGTGCCCTACGAAGACTGCGTATTCTGCATATAGGGAGCGGCGGTACTATCTGGAAGATATATTCCTCAAACCGTCGTACAAGAGGAGGTGATGCTAGTACTTCAAGCATCTCTCATCTGTTCATAAAGCCTATATATAAAGTCTTAATATAGTATTCCACAATATGTTGTGCTATTCTAATATTATTGTGGTTTTTTATTGACATTGTTATTTGCTGTTATTTTTTGTTTTTATATTGTTACTGTTGTTACTTGTTGTACGGTGACCTTGAGTGGTTTGAAAGGCGCCTTAAATAAAATGCATTATTATTATTATTATTATTATTATTATTATTATTAGCTGTACACTTGATAAAAAAAATTAAATATAAACTTATGCAATTGTATATAAATGTATATATAGTGTACAGTTTTCTTTTATTGCATCTTGAAATAAATGTTTCTGAGTTCTGTGTTTGTTTATTTTTTTTATTTTTATTTTTTTTAGGAAGATTACAGCCTTTAATCTCCTCAAAATAAATGTGCATATAAACCATGAACAATTTAATTATAGCTGTATTTATAAAATGCTTACTAATGACTATTAATTTTGGGAGAAGGCTATATAAAGCAGCAACAGTTGATGTTGAGGCCTAAGATATTTCTTAAGCTGTAATGATGAAAAAACAACAACAACACCAAATTGCTTTTTTTTCTGCTGGTGATTAAAGAGATGATTAAGTCTCCCTCCCTCTCGCTCTCTCTCTCTCTCTCTCTGA